>NC_053393.1:165432499-165732499 GCF_905171765.1 Bufo bufo
TTGGGCGCTCTACATTCACTGCTATTGGACTTCCAAAAATGGCCACGTAAGGGACTATTTCCCTAATCCTTTCTGAATGGAAAAGGACCCGCTCAGAATACATCAGTTTGCCTCCGTTCAGTCTCCATTCCACTCTGGAGTCGGACACCAAAACACTGCCTTCGGATCCGTTTTCTATTTGCCAGATTGTGTCAGAGAAAAAGGATCCGTTTTCTCTGACACAATCTGGCACAATACTTTCAATGGAGTTCATGACGGATCCGTCATGGCTATAGAAGACATAATACAACCGGATCCGTTCATGACGGATGCGTGCGGATGTATTATTGTAACGGAAGCGTTTTTGCAGATCTATGTCGGATCCGCAAAAAACACTAGTGTGAAAGTAGCCTAACTCATGTTACCAATTTCTTTGCTGTATACAGCTGCATCCACTTTTGCACAGGCACTAAACCGGCCAGAGGCAGCTGTGGACAGTAAAGAAGGCAGTCATGTCAGTAACTACACTATCACCGCTATTTTGTTTCCCATTCCGAGGCAACCATCAGGGAACTTCATAAGAGATATAATAATGACAGATGCCTCAGAGGGATCAAGGATTGCTGTCAAATTCTATTCTGACATCCGCTTGCTAGCTAAAGTACAATATGCTGAGAATGCAGCACGCTCCTGTCAATCAGAAGACTGATGTACTATATGTGTCCTGAGAGCCTTTATCATTATTGAGTTATGGCAGGTTACTTCTATTCCATCAGCACATCTAAATACAAATACAAAATTTAGGCAGGAGGGGTAAATGACTTTTCCCTAAATCTCTGCATTGTTGCTCGCTGTCTAATCTGGTAAAAGCATACTTCCCCAACAGCCCACAATGTCGGGGGCCCTGCCTGGCATACAATAAGGCCCCTTTCACACGGGCAAGATTTCCGCGCGGGTGCAATGCGTGAGGTGAACGCATTGCACCCGCACTGAATCTGGACCCATTCATTTCTATGGGGCTGTGCACATGAGCGGTGATTTTCACGCATCACTTGTGCGTTGCGTGAAAATCGCAGCATGCTTCTCTTTGTGCGTTTTTCATGTAACGCAGGCCCCATAGAAATGAATGGGGTTGCGTGAAAATCGCAAGCATCCGCAAGCAAGTGCGGATGCGGTGCGATTTTCACGCACGGTTGCTAGGAGACGATCGGGACCCGATCATTATTATTTTCCCTTATAAGATGGTTATAAGGGAAAATAATAGCATTCTGAATACAGAATGCATAGTACAATAGGGTTGGAGGGGTTAAAAAAAAATTAAAAATAATTTAACCACCTATTCGCGCAACCGGCATCTCTTCTGTCTTTTGTGAGGAATAGGACCTTTGTTGACGTCACTACGTTCATCACATGGTCCGTCACATGATCCATCACCATGGTAAAAGATCATGTGATGAGCGTAGTGACATCATCAAAGGTCCTATTCCTCACAAAAGACAGACAGAAGAGATGCCGGCTGCGCGAACAAGTGGATTAAGGAGAGTTAAAAAATAAATAAAATTTTTAACCCCTCCAGCCCTATTGTACTATGCATTCTGTATTCAGAATGCTATTATTTTCCCTTATAACCATGTTATAAGGGAAAATAATACAATCTACACAACCTTGAACCCAAACCTGAACTTCTGTAAAGAAGTTTGGGTCTGGGTACCACATTCAGTTTTTTTTATCACGTGCGTGCAAAACACATTGCACCCGCGCGATAAAAACTGAACAACAGAACGCAATCGCAGTCAAAACTGACTGCAATTGCGTACCTACTCGCGCGGGTTTGCCACAATGCACCGGGACGCATCCGGACCAAATCCGGACACGCTCGTCTGCAAGGGGCCTAAGTCAAAAGACTGGAGGATAGCTCTCAGCAGCATTCACTTTTTATCGCATTTCCTATATTTATACTACTTAAAAACTCCTTTTACAGATTTGGGTCTCAGTGAGAGGTGGGAGGGACCCTCTCCCTCATTCTCCACTGTGCGACCGTGCAGATTAAGGGCCCTTTACTCGGGACAATATTACAGCATATTGTTGGGAAGGAAGCATTCCTTCCAGATAATCTGCTGATCACTAGCCAAGCAGACAGGTGCATTTACATGCAGCGATCTCTTCCAGAGCATGGGGAGGAGCAATCGTTAATGCCATCGCTCTTCCCCATAAAGTTCTTCTTTTTTGCCGGCAGGAGATCGTATTTACACAGCACAATCTGCTACCGGTAATTGATCATTTTTACGTGCGCACAGACGACCAGATTACCTGATGAGCGAGTGTTTTCCGTACGCCTCCCCAACGGCACTAAGCAGGAGGGTCCCCCGCCTCTCAGGGACAGGAAACAACGTAGAGAACAAAGTTTAAAAGCCTCATCCCCTTTACCTTCTCCAGTTGTTTCCTGTCCCTCGGGGATGAGGTAGAGAACTAGCGGGTTACCCCTGCTATCTTCTTTATTGCCTCAGCCTTTAGTAAGTAGTCCCTGGCATCCAGGAGGGCTGTAGCAGAGCAGCGGAGTTCTGGGACGAGAGACGGTTCCCGACGCTTGCTTTGGGGCAAGCCCCGGGCAGCAACGGCTCATATCGTAGCCTACAGAGGGGACAGAAGGCACGCGAGACGCTGTTGGGCCGAAGTCTTGCGAGATCGGGTCACATGGTCACGGCAGATGTCGCGAGACTGCCCGGCCGTACCATGTGACAAGGAAGTGGTTAAGAATGCGGTATGGAGATCTGGACGCCGTGTAGAGTGTTTGGCGTCCCGGATTAAGCGCTGACTATGTCGCTCCCCGTGGAGAAGCCTTCCGACACCCCTAAGGCCCTCAGCCCGGTAAGCCTCTCTCTTGGGAGAGAATTATTTTTCTTTTCTTCACATTGTGCCACTGTTGGAGGTTCCCCACTTATTTCCCACTCCTTAGTTAGGAGTTGTTTTCTGTGCTTTCAGAGCAGAGAGGCCAGAAGGAGTGGGGAAACTGCGCAGAAAAAGAAGTGTGCAATCTGTAAAAAGAAGCTGTCAGGTCACAGTAAGAGACCTATCTGCCAGAAATGCACAGACAAGATTATGTCTGAAGAGGCCCCTCTTCCTTGTTGAATAACTTGAAAACCATCATTAGAGAAGAAGTAAGCTCGGCCGTTGAGGCAAAAATAGCCTCCCTGCCGCAAAAAACCTCCATTTCCAGATCTAATATAGAACCCCAGATGGATTGGGACCTGGAGGTAGCGGAAGACATGGATTCTTCTGAATCAAACTCTTCCTCTGAAGATGAAGCAGGTAGACCCCTGTGTTCAATAGAAGAAACGGACTCTCTTCTGAAGGCAATTAGATCCACCTTGAACATTGAGGAGTCAAAAGGGATCCAGACTGTTCAAGATTAGATATTCAAGGGTCTAGGAGATATGAAGAAAAGAGTCTTCCCGGTCCATGACAAGATTAAAAAAACGTATTTCTGAAGAGTGGAAGGATCCTGAAAATAAGGGCTGGTACCTCTAACAGTATTTGAAAGGAAATATCCCTTTAACGAGGATGACTCAGGCCACTGGGATAAGACTCCCAAGGTAGATGCAGCAATAACCAGAATTTCAAAATAAGCATCCCTGCCATTTGAAGACGTTGGGCTCTTAAAAGACGCTATGGATAAGAAGTGCGAATCAGTTCTAAAAAGATCCTGGGAATCTAATACCGCTATGTTAAGACCAAGCATCGCAGCCACTTATACAGCTAGGTCCTTATCCTTGTGGTCGTCACAGCTGGAGGAACATTTGGTCTCAGGCACCCCTAGAGAAGACATTTTATCTTCTCTGCCAATTTTGAAACAAGCTTCAAATTTTTTAGCTGACACTTCTGCAGACCTGGTTAAATTATCCGCTAGATCTGCAGCTCTTTCAAATACGGCAAGGAGGTCTGTTTGGTTAAGATCCTGGACAGGGGATACTGCTTCCCCTGTGAAGAAGACAGACTTTTTGGTTCAGTTCTAGATGACATTCTGGAAAAAGCTTCGGATAGGAAGAAAGGATTCCAGACTGAGACCAAAAAGGGGCAGACCAGAACAGAGGAAAAAGGATAGCTCAGGTTCATGGCAGCCATCAAAAGGTAGAGGTAGAGGATTCCTCTTTAACCAGGACAAATCTTCTAAACAGTCAAGTTTATGATGCCAGAGATCCTGTGGGGGGAAGGGGGGGGGGGGAGATTAAAAAAAATTCTGCATGGCATGGGAAGAAATCTCAAACTCCCCTTGGATTCTGGACATAATCCATCAGGGATACAAGTTAGAATTTTCTTCTCCTCCTCCAGAGAGGTTCATAATAAACAAGAAACTAAGAATAGATCACCATCTCTTAGTCTCAGATTCTCCTCTTGTTAGAAAAGGAAGCGGTTATTCCAGTCCCAGAAGACCAGATAGGCACAGGCTTCTACTCCCAATATTCCTAGTGAAAAAACGAAATGGCTCCTTCAGAGCTATTATCAACCTAAAATATCTCAACAGGTTCGTCCAATACAAAAAGTTCAAGATAGAGACTGTGAAATCAACACAGGATTGCTACATGGTAATGGTCGACTTAGACGCCTACTACCATATACCAACTGATCAAAAGCATCAGAAATATCTACGATTCCCAGTCTTCTTGAAAGATCACCTAATACATCTACAGTTTCAGGTTCTATCTTCCGGCCTGGCATCAGCTCCTAGGGTGTTTACAAAAATCATAGCGGAGATATCAAGTTTTCTTCATCAGAATGAGATACTTTTTATCCCATACCTAGACGATTTCCTCATTTCAGCATCCTCACAGATACTTCTGCTCACTCCTCCTCTTTTTCTCATTACTTATTTCTTTGGGGTCAGGCACCCAAGTTGTGAGCTAGCAACACCCGTCATAGCCACCAGGCGAGAGCCAACCACCTATTTATTTTCACTTCTGCAAGATTATCTGAGGACCTTTCTAAATATTCTCCAGTCTCTAGGCTGGGAGCTGAATTTGGAAAAATCGGATCCAACACCCAACAGGGTAAAGGTCTTTTTGGGGATACAGATAGATTCCCATCAAATTACCTCCTTTCTTCCAGAATCAAAAGAGGAAAGACCTAATAATTTCAAAGATCTCAGCATTTCAGCAGCTCAAAAAGGTTTCATTCAGGAGGATCATGAAAATTCTGGGGCTTATGACTTCAACAATTCCGGCAGAAATTTCTCCTAAAACATTGGAACCGAAGTTTGCTTTCACTAGACAGGTCTGTGACCCTCTGCCCGAAAGTCAAAAGCTCCCTGTATTGGTGGCTGAACATGTCGAACCTGAACCAAGGAGTTCCTTGGCGAACCACAAACCAGGTGGTCATAGCAACAGACGCAAACGGGTCAGGTTGGGGGGCCCACTGCAAAGAACAACTAGTACAAGGAACATGGGACCCAGACGTTCTCTCCTTATCCTCAAACGCAAAAAAAAAAGAGCTACTGGCGGTATTTTTTGCTCTAAAGGCCTTTTTACCAGTCATTCACTTCCAGAATGTCAAGATCCTCTCAGACAACAGCACTACTGTTGTATATCTAAACAAGCAGAGGGGCACGAGAAGCAGGACTCTTTCCCAGATTGCATCCCGGATTTTCTCCTGGGCCAAGACGCACATAGAGTCAATCTCCTCAGTCCATCTAAGAGGAGAAGAGAACATTCTGGCAGACTTCCTGAGCAGGAGGAGGTTATTTCCAGGAGAATGGAGCCTCAAAAGATCAGTCTTTTTGAAAATTTGCAGCAAATGGGGACATCCGAAGGTGGACCTTTTCGCTTCTCAGAGAAACCAACAAACAGATCTATTTTATTCCCTCTCATTCAGGGGCAACCCAACGAGAGTGGATGCCTTTTCAGATCCTTGGCCGCCAGGTCTTCTATATGCCTTCCCACCAATCCAGTTAATCCCAAAGGTCCTGACGAAGATTGCAGAAGAACGCTCTCACGTAATCCTATTTGCCCCATATTGGCCAAAAAGGGCATGGTTTCCCCTGCTTCTGAGTCTTTCCAGAAAGAGGTACTGGATTCTTCCTCAGATCCCGGACCTTCTGCTTCAAGGACCAGCCGAGCACCCAACAATCAACCAGTTAAAGCTCACTGCCTGGAATTTGAACGGTGCATCCTGAAGTCAAAAGGGTTATCAGATGCAGTCATCAACACTCTTCTTTCCAGCAGAAAACCGGTCACGTCCAACATCTATCTTAGAACTTGGAAGACCTTTCTCCAATTTTCCAAGGATTCCTGGAATTCTACTTTACCACCTGATACTAAAGTAATTTTAGACTTTTTGCAAAAAGGTCTTGACAAAGGACTTCGAGTTAGCACCATTAAGGTCCAGATAGCCGCTCTTAGTGCCTTTATGGAAGTCAGGTTGGCTGGGTTGGATTTAATCAAGAGGTTCATTAAGGGGGCAAGTAGACTGCATCCTGTTCATAGATCCACGATTCTTCCCTGGGATCTTAACCTGGTCCTTTCGGTCTTAATGGATCATCCATTTGAGCCTGTTGACGGAATCTCTCTCAGACTCCTATCCCTAAAAACGGCCTTTCTTATAGCAATCACCTCGGCTAGGAGAAACGGCGAAATTCAAGCCTTGTCCTGTAGGCCTCCGTATCTTAATATTTTGGAAGACAGAATAGTGCTAAGACATGAGCCTTCTTTCTTACCAAAAGTGTTCTCGAAATTTCTCTGTCAACAGGAAATCTTGTTGCCTACATTCTGCGCCCAAGCAAAATCATCTAAGGAATTGAAGTTTCATCATTTGGATGTGCGTAGATGTGTGCTGTCTTATCTAGATTCTACGAAAGAACTAAGGAAAACAGACCATTTGCTGGTCCAGTACGCAGGACAAAATAAGGGGCAGGCAGCTTAAAAAGCTACCATCGCTCGCTGGATTAAAATTACTATCAGCATGGCATATAAAGAAAAAGGACTCTCTCCACCAGCTGAATTAAAAGCCCATTAACAAGAGCAGTGTCGGCCTCTTGGGCAGAAAATGCCTCAGCATCTTTGTTTCAAATCTGCCAGGCAGCAACTTGGTCTAGTCCATCAACTTTTTTAAATCACTATAGGCTGGATGTACAGTCCAACAGGGACTTGTCCTTCGGACGAAAAGTTTTGTCTGCAGCAGTCCCTCCCTAGCCTGATTTCTTTGTTAATCCTCCTGCTTAGTGCCGTTAGGGAGGCGTACGGAAAAGATGAAGATTACTCTTACCGGTAATTGGATTTTCCGTATAGCCTCCACAACGGCACTGGTTTTTTCCCACCCTAAAACTTTTTGATCATGTTATGTGCTGATAAATGTAAAAAAATAATAATAATTCTCTCCCAAAATAAAAGTCTTGTTTTCTTCAGCATCATCCTGAGTTATTAGGTATTTACTGGAGAAGGTAAAGGGGAGGAGGCTTTTAAACTTTGTTCTCTACGTTGTTTCCTGTCCCTGGGAGGCAGGGTACCCTCCTGCTTAGTGCCGTTGTGGAGGCTATACGGAAAATCCAATTACCGGTAAGAGTAATCTTCATCTTTTCCTTGTTCACCGGTTAATTGGCGGTACATTTACACCACCTGATCATTGCTAAAAAGCATTACAATTAACTCCCGTCCGCGCTAATCTATGCGATTCTTGGCCCATGTAAAGGGCCCTTTAGAGGGAACACTGCCGCTCGACCCCCATATGACGTCACAAAAACCGAAATGGAAAAACTGACATAGGCAAAGTGCCGTCTGTTAATTAGGCTGATGGTCTGTTTCGTTTTTTTTTTTATTATCCGCCCAGCCCTGCTAAATGTCCCCTCTAGCCGCTACTGCAGGTCAAAAGCTCAGGGTCACCCTGGGTCTACATTCTGAAAAGGGCTGTCTCTGATACTTACAGTAACAGATTAACAATATCACAATCAGTAACTCTTTTACTATGTACATGAGAACGAACCCATTTAATTCAAAGTCTACGAATGTAGCAGGGTTAACACACAAACTCTTAACTCAAATTTAACTCATTGCATTATCTTGAAACAAAAGCCATTGAAAAGCGATTAAAAGTGTTTGCTTAACGCCTTTAGTTTAGATAACACGTCTCAAAAAGCATGTGTGTTAACTCTACTACATCTGTATTTTGTTGACCTGCAAATCTGTTAGTAGTATGTACTGTAATATTTCTAATCCTGCCATGCTTTGGTGCATATGCCAACTTTTCAAATACCAAATAAAATCGAAAATGTTGATTGTATAGCTTTTTGGTGCATGCAGCTGTCCATGCTGTAACACGGCAAGCGTTTTGTACACATCAGAGATCGTCATGTGCAATTTTTATTTAAGCCAAGCCACTGACTGATACCAGAAAGCAGAAACGTAGGGCACAGCCACACATGGCAGCAGCTGAATATCCAGGGTGGATTATACCCTGTGCATTGCAAGAGTGAAATCTGCAGTAGATAGTCAGAAACAGCATCCACACTGTGAGAAAAAAAAGTCTGCAGCATTAATTATCCTGCAGGGTGGATTTTAACCCCTTCCCGACACATGACGTACTATTACGTCATGGAAGCCACTGTGTTCCCGCAATTTGATGTAATAGTACGTCATGGTGATCGGGCAGGCACCGGAGCGGTTCACGCGCGATCACTGCAGGGGCCCGGCAATCCCTGGTAGCCGGGCCCCTGCTGCATCCACCGACATTGCTGTAGAAGCCAATGTCGGCGGATTAACCCCTTCTATGCTGACCGCGACATAGAAGGGGTTTGTGTAGGGTGAGGGAGCACATCGAGTCACAGCGCTGCTGCGGCGGGCACGCGATGTGTCAAAAGGCAGCCTGATGCCATGCAGAGGCTGCCCAATGCCTTGCACGGCATCGGGACCTGCCTTCTACAGGTGCCGAGGAGATCCAGCCTCAGGCTGGGTTTCCTAGGCAACCTGTTAGTGTATTACTCACTGTAGTACACAAACAGGCAATGCATTACAATACAGATGTATTGTAATGCATTGCAGAGGGGATCAGACCCCCAAAAGTGATCAGAAATAACGTAAAGAAAAAAAAAAAGTGTTTAATAAAACTCCCCTTTCCCCTTATTTTATAAATAAAAATCTGAAAGAAAAACCCACACATTAGGTATCGCCACGTCCGTAATGACCGGCTCTATAAATATATCACATGATCCACCCTGTTCGATAAACACCATAAAAAAATAATAATAATAAAACAAAGGTGTAAGAAAAAGCCATTTTTGTCACCTTACATCACATAAAGTGCAACACCAAGCAATCAAAAAGGCGTATGTCCCACAAAATGGCATCAATAAAACAGTCACCTCATCCCGCAAAAAATTAAAAAAAGACAATCGCCCAAAAAATAAAAAATACATATAGCTCTCAGAACATGGAGACACTAAAACGTAATTTTGTTTCAAAACTGCTATTATTGTGCTAAAGTGAAATACATAAAAAAATATATATACATATTAGGTATCGCCACATCCGTAACAACCAGCTCTATAAAAATATCACACGACCTAACCACTCAGGTGAACACTGTAAAAAATGAATAAAAACTGTAAAAAAAAATTATAATTTGTCATCTTACATCACAAAAATTGCAACAGCAAGTGATCAAAAAGGCGTATGCCCTCCAAAATAGTACCAATCAAACCATCACCTCATCCTGCAAAAAATAATACTCTACCTAAGACAATCAGTCACAAAATTAAAAAGCTATGGCTCTCAGACTATGGATACACTAAAATATCATTATTTTGGTTTCAAAAATGCCATTATTGTGTAAAACTTAAATAAATAAGAAAATGTAGACATCTTAGGCATTGCCACGTCCGTAACAATCAGCTCTATAAAATAGTCACATGACCTAATCCCTAAATAAAAACTGCGTCAAAACAACCAAATTTTTGGTCACCTTGTCCTATAAGGTGTAATAATAAATGATCAAAAAATCATATGTACCCAAAAATGGTACCAATAAAAACATCAACTCTTCCTGCAAAAAATGAGCCCCTACACAGGACGATCAGCAGAAAAATAAAAAAATAGGGCGTTCAGAAAATGGAGATACAAAAACCTAATTTTTGTTTTCAAAAATGCTTTATTATGTAAAACTGAAACAAACATAGAAAGTAGACATATTTGATATCATTGCGTCTGTAACAACCTGCTCTATTAAAATAGCACATGATCTAACCTGTCAGATGAATGTTGTTAAAAATAAAAAAGGTGCCAAAAAAAACATTCATTTTTTTGGTTACCTTGCCTCACGAAAAACGTAATATAGAGCAATTAAAAATCATCTGTACCCCAAAATACTACCAATAAAACTGGCACCTTATCCCGTAGTTTCCAAAATGTGGTCACTTTTTTTAGTTTCTACTGTAAGGGTGCATCAGGGGGGCTTCAAATGGGACATGGCATCTAAAAACCAGTTCAGCAAAATTTGCTTCCAAAAACCATATGGCGTTCCTTTCCTACTGCGCCCTGCCGTGTGGCCATACAGCAGTTTACAACCACATGGGGGGTGTTTCTGTAAACCGCAGAATCAGGACAATAAATATTGAGTTTTGTTTGGCTGTTAACCTTTGCTTTGCTACTGGAAAAAATTTACTAAAATGTAAAATCTGCCAAAAAAGTGAAGTTCTGAAATTTCATCTCCATTTTCCATTAATTCTTGTGGAACACCTAAAGGGTTAACAAAGTTTGTAAAATCAGTTTTAAATACCCTGAGGGTGTCGTTTCTAAAATAGGGCATTTTATGGTGGTTTCTAATATGTAAGGCTACTTTCACACTAGCGTTCGGAGCGGATCCGTCTGATGTTTCATCAGACGGATCCGCTCCGATAATGCAGACGTTCGCATCCGTTCAGAACGGATCCGTCTGCATTAAAACTTAGAAAATTTTCTAAGTATGAAAGTAGCCTGAGCGGATCCGTTCAGACTTTACATTGTAAGTCAATGGGGAACGGATCCGCTTGAAGATTGAGCCATATGGTGTCATCTTCAAGCGGATCCGTCCCCATTGACTTCCATTATAAGTCTGGACGGATCCGCTCGCCTCCGCACGGCCAGGCGGACACCCGAACGCTGCAAGCAGCGTTCAGGTGTCCGCTCACTGAGCGGAGCGGAGGCTGAGCGCTGGCAGGCGGATGCATTCTCAGTGGATCCGCCTCCACTGAGAATGCATTAGGGCCAGACGGATGCGTTCGGGGCCGCTCATGAGCCCCTTCAAACGGAGCGCACGAGCGGACACCCGAACGCTAGTGTGAAAGTAGCCTAAGCCTCACAAAGTGACTTCAGACCTGAACTGGTCCTTAACCCCTTAAGGACACAGCCTTATTTCACCTTAAGGACCAGGCCATTTTTTGAAAATCTGACCAGTGTCACTTTAAGTGGTGATAACTTTAAAACGCTTTGACTTATCCAGGCCGTTCTGAGATTGTTTTTTCGTCACATATTGTACTTCATGACACTGGTAAAATTAAGTAAAAAAAAAATATTTTTTTTTCATAACAAAATACCTAATTTACCAAAAATTTGGAAAAATTTGCAAATTTCAAAGTTTGTTTCTCTACTTCTGTAATACCCCAAAAATTGTGATGACTTTACATTCCCCATATGTCTACTTCCTGTTTGAATTATTTTGGGAATGATATTTTATTTTTTGGGGATGTTACAAGTAGGGATCGACCAATTATCGGTTTTACCGATATTATCGGCCGATATTCAGGATTTTGACAGTCATCGGTATCGGCATCTATTTTGCCGATATTCCGATAACGTATTGGGAACACAGATCGCGCTGCTGTCAGCGCTCTCCGTGTTTCCTCAGCAGCACAGGGGAGAAGGAAGCAGTGTCTCCCTCCCCCTGTGCTGCTGCTGCCAATTAGAGGAGAGAGGACAAAAGAAGGGGAGGGGCTGTGGCCACCGCTCCACCAATGAAGAGAAGTCTTTCATTAATTCATATACAGGAGGCGGGAGCTGGCTGCAGAATCACATAGCCGGCTCCCGCCCTCTATGAGCTGTAGCTGCGATCTGCGGTAGTTAACCCCTTAGGTGCCGCGGATCGCAGCTACCGCTCATAGAGGTTGGGAGCCGGCTATATGATTCTGCAGCCAGCTCCCGCCTCCTGTATATGAATTAATGAGAGATTTCTCTTCATTAGTGGCGCAGTGTGCCCCCCCAAGCCCCCCAGTATTAATCATTGGTGGCACAGTGCGCCCCCCACCCCCATCCCAGTATTAAAACGTTGATGGCGCAGTGCGCCCCCCACCCCCATCCCAGTATTAAAACGTTGGTGGCGCAGTGCGCCCCCCCCCCTCTCAAACCCCCCCACACAGTATTAATCATTTGTGGCAGTGGCCACAGGATCCCCTCTCCCCTGCTCCTCCGATCGGAGCCCCAGCTGTGTAATCCTGGGGCTCTGATCGGTTACTATGGCAGCCAGGACGCTACTGAAGCCCTGGCTGCCATGTTCAGCTCCCTGCTGCTGTGTGCACAAAGCACAGAGCAGCAGGGACAGTGTGAGCTCCTATTCACCCTGATAGAGATCTATCAGGGTGAATAGGACAAGGGTTCTAGTCCCTAAGGGGGCTAAAAGTTAGTAAAGAAAAATAAATAAATAATAATAATTAAAAAGAAAGTTTACAAAAAAAAAAAAAAAACACACACACACGTTAACAATAAATATATTCATTTTCAGCAGATTTGTGTAGGAATTTATTTTTTTTCAAAAATGAAAATTCCCAGAATATCGGTATAAATTATCGGCTATCTGCCTGAAAATTCAAAAATTATCGGTTTCGGACCTAAAAAAATCAATATCAATCGATCCCTAGTTACAAGGCTTTGAAGTTTCAAGCAAATCTTGAAATTTTTCTGAAATTTACAAAAACCCAATTTTTAGGGACCACTACAGCTCTGAAGTCACTTTGCGAGGCTTACATAATAGAAACCACCGAAAAATGACCCCATTCTATAAACTACACCCAGCAAGGTATTCAAAACTGATTTTACAAACTTCGTTAACCCTTTAGGTGTTGCACAAGAGTTAGTGGCAAATGGGGATGAAATTTGAGAATTTCATTTTTTTGGCTAATTTTCCATTTTAACCCATTTTTTTCACTAACAAAGCAAGGGTTAACAGCCAAACAAGACTGTATCTTTATTGCCCTGACTCTTCTGTTTACAGAAACACCCCATATGTGGCCGCAAACTACTGTACGGCCACACAGCGGGGCGTAGAGTGAAAGGTGCGCCGTTTGGTTTTTGGAAGCCAGATTTTGCTGGACTGGTTTTTTGACACCATGTCCCATTTGAAACCCCCCTGATGCACCCCTAGCGTAGAAACTCCATAAAAGTGACCCCATCTAAGAAACTACACCCCTCAAGGTATTCAAAACTGATTTTACAAACTTTGTTAACCCTTTAGGTGTTGCACAAGATTTAATGGAAAATAGAGATACAATTTCAAAATTTCACTTTTTGGGCAGATTTTCCATTTTAATATTTTTTTTCCCAGTTACAAAGCAAGGGTTAACAGCCAAACAAAACTCATTATTTATGGCCTTGATTCTGTAGTTTACAGAAACACCCCATATGTGGTCGTAAACTGCTGTACGGGCACACAGCAGGGCGCAGAAGGAAAGGAATGCCATACGGTTTTTGGAAGGCAGATATTGCTCGACTGGTTTTTTGACACCATGTCCCATTTGAAGCCCCCCTGATGCACCCCTAGAGTAGAAACTCCAAAAAAGTGACCCCATTTTAGAAACTTCGGGATAGGGTGGCAGTTTTGTTGGTACTAGTTTAGGGTACATATGATTTTTGGTTGCTCTATATTACACTTTTTGTGCGGCAAGGTAACAAGAAATAGCTTTTTTGGCACCGTTTTTTTTTGGTTATTTACAACATTCATAAGACAGGTTAGATCATGTGGTAATTTTATAGAGCAGGTTGTCACGGACACGGCGATACCCAATATGTATACCTTTTTTTTTTATTTATGTAAGTTTTACACAATGATTTCATTTTTAAAACAAAAAAAAAGTTTTAGTGTCTCCATAATCTAAGAGCCGTAGTAGGGTCTCATTTTTTGCGGGATGAGATGACGGTTTGATTGGCACTATTTTGGGGTGCATATGACTTTTTAATCTCTTGCTATTACACTTTTTGTGACGTAAGATGACAAAAAATTGCTTTTTTTACACAGTTTTTATTTTTTACGGTGGTCACCTGAGGGGTTAGGTAATGTGATATTTTTATAGAGCAGGTCGATACGGACGCGGTGATACCTAATATGTATACCTTTTTTTATTTATGTAAGTTTTACACAATGATTTCATTTTTGAAACAAAAAAAAATAATCATGTTTTAGTGTTTCCATAGTCTAAGAGCCATAGTTTTTTCAGTTTTGGGGCGATTATCTTGGGTAGGGTATTATTTTTGCGGGATGAGATGACGGTTTGATTGTTACAATTTTGGCGTACATGCGACTTTTTTGATCACTTTTATTACCATTTTTGGGAAGTAAGGTGGGCAAAATTTCAATTTCATCATAGTTTTTTATTTTTAATTTTTATGGCGTTCACCGTTCGGGTAAAGTAACATGACCGTTTTATAGATCAGGTCGTTACGGATGCGGCGATACCAAACATGTATAGGGAATTTTATTTTTTTCATTTTCAATCAGTGATAAATATGTTTTTTGATTTTTACTTTTTTTTCATTTTTTCACTTTTTTTCTGACCCAGACTCACTTGGTTCTTGAAGATCCAGTGGGTCTGATGTCTGTATAATACAGTACACCATATAGTGTTTTGTACTGTATTTTACTTACACTTTGTCTGAACAGATCTATGCCTTTAGCACAGATCTGTTCAGCACCATGGACAGCAAGATGCCTGAGACGGCGTCCTGTTGCCATGGGAACCTTCCCCGTCTGCTCAGTAGTGGCCAGAACTGCGCAGACGGGGAAGGGTAAGGAGGGGGGCTGTCTGGGGGCTCTCTCCCTCTCCATCGGGGGGCTGCAAAGGCACAGGAGCCCCCCGATGGGAGAGGGAGGGAGCTCCCTGAGCTGTTAACCATTTCCATACAGCGGTCCGTACGGACCGCGGTATGGAAAGAGTTAAACGGCTGACATCGCATCACAGATGTCAGCCGTTTATACCAGAGTGTCAGCAATGTGCCGACACCCTGGTATACCCACTGGCCACCAACGATTTTTCAAGGGGAGGCTATTTTTCATATATATTTTAGTAATACTAAAGTTTCTGATCCCCGCGGTCAGGGACCGCGGGGATCAGAAACTGCAGAAAGCGCAACAAACCGCAGGTCTGAATTGACCTGCAGTTTGTTGTGATCGCCGACATGGGGGGGGGGGGGGGGGTGTCACGGGACCCCCCCCGCGCATTTAGCCAAGGTGCCTGCTCAATGATTTGAGCAGGCACCTTGTTCCGATCACAGCTGGCCGGGCGGCAGTGATCGGAACACATGACGTACCGGTACGTCATGTGTCCTTAAGGAATTAAAAAGTGGGTTTTGTAAATTTTCCAAAAAATTTCAAGATTTGCTTCCAAACTTCTAAGCCTTCTAACGTTCCCCAAAAATAAAATGTAATTTCCAAAATGATCCAAACATGAAGTAGACATATGGGAAATGTTAAGTAATAACTATTATATGAGGTATCACTATCTATTATAAAAGTAAAGAAATTTAAATTTGAAAATTTGGGAATTTTTCAACATTTTGGGTAAATTTGGGATTTTTTCACAAATAAAGGTGAAATATATTGACTCAAATTTATGACTATCATGAAGTACAATGTGTCACGAGAAAACAGTCTCAGAATGTCTTGGATAAGTAAAAAAAGTGTTCCAAAGCTATTACCTCATAAAGTGACATGTCAGATTTTCAAAAAATGGCCTGGGCAGAAGAGCGAAAACTGGCCCGGGGTAGAAAGGGTTAAATCTGCAACATGTCAATTTATACTGTGGATGTAACATCCTTACTACAGGTCAGTTTACGCTGTGGATGTTTTTCGCAGAATAGATGATATTTCTTACAATTTCATCCATTTTACTGGGATGCAAAAAGCTGTGGATTTGCTGTAAACAAACACATGGCAGCAAATCCACAGCGTATCCACTACATCTCCAGACTCTGCGCTGTTTCATGCACATGTACAAAGCTTATTATTTTCCTATGTGTAGCATCTTCATAGGGTTTTACAACCCATTTGAAGGGGTTGTCTCATATGCCGCCATTGTCTTATAGGTGCGGGTCCCACCACTAGGACCCACACCTATATCGAGAACGGAGCCCTGAAAGTGGTGGAGAGTGCACTGCGCATGTGCAGCCGCCATTCTTTCAATTTGTATGGGGCCATCTAAAATATTTCCGTCAGGCCCATAGAAGTGAATGGGAGCGATGGCCGGTCATGCGTGGTGCGCTCCCATTCACTTCTATGGGGAGTGCGCTTGGTGGTGGCCGGACCAGAGTCCTCCAGCCACCACCTTGTGGGGCTCCGTTCCTGATATAAGTGCAGGTTCCAGCGGTGGGACCGCACCTATAAGACAATGGGGGCATATCCTAGCGATATAACCCCATTGTCTGAGATGAGACAACCCCTTTAAATATTTTATACAAAATTGCCATTATGCCACATACCTTTTTGTGATACTCCAATGCATCCAGCTCCCCTTGGTTATAAGTATTTGATTGTTTGCGTTTCTGTAAGAATAGATAAGTTACATGTGTATATTTTTATTGTAATGCATCCATGGTGCACAATTAGCAAAGCTACTTCTGGGAATAACAGACTGTGTTCCTAGTGTGAATTAGGGTTGCATCGGGTATCGAATTATCGATACCCAATCAATATTTTTGTACGGTATCAATTCGATACCGGGATTTGCCTTTTACCCATACTAGGCTGCTCTACTGCGCAGCCTATTATCACAGGACATGACACGTTCCCTCAGCAGCACAGGGGAGAAGGAAGCAGCCCCTCCCCCCCCCCCCCCCTGTGCCGCTGCTGCCACCAATGACAGGAGAGAGGGGAGGGGCTGTGGCCACTGCGCCACCAATGACGACAGCTCACCCATTAATTCAAATACAGGATGTGGGTGCCGGCTGCAGAATCACTTAGCCGGCACCCGACCTCTATGACAGGGAGCTGCGATCAGCGGCAGTTAACTCCTCAGGTGCAGCACCCAGATCCTTGTATAGAGGTTGGGTACCGGCTATGTGATCCTGCCGCAGGCACTCACCTCATGTATTTGTATTAAACGTTAGTTATGTTCATTGTTGGCACAGTGCGCCCTACCCCATTATTAAATCATTGGTGGCGCAGTGCGCCCCCCCCCTCCCAGTATTATAATCATTGGTGGCAGTGGCCACAGGGTCCCCTCCTCCTCATTGGTGGCAGTGGCAGTTCTGATTGGAGCCCCGGCAGTGAAGTTGCGGGGCTCCGATCGGTTACCATGGCTTCAGTATCGTCCTGGCTGCCATGGTAATCTCCCTGCTGCTGTGTGCACAAAACACAGGGCAGCAGGGAAAGTGTGAGATCCTATTCACCCTAACAGAGCTATATTAGGGTGAATAGGACAGGGGATTAAAAGATACCAGGTTCTAGCCCCTAAGGGAGGAAATAGTTATTAAATAAAAAGTTTTAAAAAAAACCCTCCAAAATATTAACCACTTCCCGACTGCCCATTGACTATAAACGTCCATGGGCAGGCGGTTTATCTCTGAATGGATGTTCTGGACCCAGAGAGAAGGCAGGGACAGTTCTCAGGTGTCCCTGCCTTCTAGATCGCTGTATACAGAGGTCTTGTAAAAAGCTTCACATTTTAAAAAGAATTTCCCCCCAAATCCGTCATTTAAAAAAATTGAAGAAAAGGCCTCATGCACACAGCTGTAGTTTTGGTCTGCATCTGATTTGACCTGCTCATTGCAGTACTTGCATAAGACATTAAAACAAAATCCATTATCACATCAGTTGTAAAGACCATAAAGAAGAATCTTCTATAGAGTATATTCAACTTTCTCCAGCAGATGGCAGCATTGCCAAAGCAGAGTTGGAATGGAGCCAGACACACATCACTGGATACTAAGCTTCCAAAAGTAGGGATGTGCGAATCAACTTTGGATGAAACATCCGAAATGAATTCGCGTAAACGTTCGTTTGAATACTGTACGGAGCGAGCATTAGAATGTATTGGCTCAGATGACCCGAAGTTATTACTTTACGAAGTCTCGCGAGGCTTCAGGTAATAAGTTCAAAAATAAATTTCTACTGTTAAACTTTTCCCGAACTTAGGTTCGGTTCGAACTTGGAACCGAGTTCGGGAAAAAGGTTTTTAACAGTAGAAATATATATTTTTTTTTACTTCTTACCCGAAGTCTCGCGAGACTTTTTAAAGTAATAACTTCGGCTCATCTGAGCCAATACATTCTAATACTATACAGAGTGCTCGCTCCGTACAGTATTCAAACTAAATTTTATGCGAATCGACTTTGGTTGTTTTATCCTTAATCGATTCGCTCATCGCTAGTTCCCAGCATTTAGGACAATAATATACAACTTGCCCTTTTGCAGCATTATCCCATTAAGTACCAAAGGTTCTTATATATTTGACATGAGGCCGAAAGCAGTGATATGAACGTGGCATAACTAAAATGATGCTTTGTTCAGAAAGTCCGTCCAGCGCCATTGTAAGGGTATGGCCACACAGAATGAAAAATGCTGCAGATTTTCTACAACAGAATCGCACGCGTAAAATCCTCAGCATCTTACCGTAGCAGCAAAGTGGAAGTGATTTTTAAAGGGCATTAGTGTTGAGCGAACTTTGTGTTTCAAGGCGTACAAGGTTCGGGTTCAGGTTATCCAAGAATCCATAATAGAGTTCTTAGATAACCCGAACCTTGTACGCCAAACTTGAAACACAAAGTTCACTCATCCCTAAAGGGCATCGGTCAGCAGATTTTTACCTATGACACTGGCGGACCTGTTACATGTGCTCCTGGCAGCTGAAGGCATCTGTGTTGGTCCCATCTTCATATGTGCCCGCATTGCTGAAAACAATGAATATGCAAATGAGCCCCTAGGGGCAACAAGGGCATTGCCGTTACACCTAGCACAGTGACGGCTAACCTCCAACACTCCAGCTGTGGAGAAACTACGACTCCCAGCATGCTCCATTAATTTCTATGGAGTTCTGAGAACAGCCAAGCAAGTGTGCATCTTGGGAGTTGTAGTTTTACCACAGCTGGAGTGCCGGAGGTTAGCCGTCACAGGCCTGGAAGCTCAGCTCTCGCTGCAACTGCTGCACTTTGATTGCCAGGACCAGGCAGTGAAAACATCATCAGGCCTGGTCCTGACTTCTCCTAGGGCAGTGATGGCGAACCTATGGCACGGGTGCCAGAGGCGGCAATCAGAGCCCTCTCTGTGGGCACCCGCACCCTGGAGAAAGTCTATGGTGTACCAATATGCCTTAGAATTTGCCTGCCATACAATAGAGATGGGCGCACTATGAACAGCACAGGTAGCGCATTGAATGTAAGCAGGCTATTGTAGCTAAATGATAAAGTACATGGAAGATATACTATATTGGTGTTCAGGTTAAATTGCCGTGTTGGCACTTCGCGATAAATAAGTGGGTTTTGGGTTGCAGTTTGGGCACTTAGTCTCTAAAAGGGTCACCATCACTGTCCTAGGGCATAGTTGCAGAGAGAGCAGGGCCTCTAAGTGTAATGACAACGCCCCCGTTGCTCCCCGGGGCTCATTTGCATAATCATTTTTCTTAGCAATGTGGGCACATGAATAGATTTTTTTGTGACTGTAGCGTCACAGCATGTCGCATTTTAACACCATTGAGGATACGGCGCCGTATAGCCCTAGCCTAAATGGGGATGATGTTATGAAGGGGAAAATCACGTAACCTAGGACGATCAAGTTTGTGCGATAATTACACGCTTTCAGTAACAGAACAGATGTCAAGCACTCCGCTGTGTATCAGTGGTCACGGGGTCAGCTTTATATTACTGTTTGTGTCTGATTTATACTCCCCAACAGCACACACAAGCACAGTAGATGACAGGCAGTACCTTTCTGCACCGGCTGGTGGCGCTGTGGTCTTGGCTGTCGCTTTTCGGGGCACAGGTTTCAGTAGGTGCCAGGGAGAAGTAAGGTTTAGAGAGCCTGAAGAAATCATCTCTTAACCTGTAGCCGAGCCCCCCTCCGAGCCGGTACCACTGATTGACGAGCGCTAATTCATCCAGCAGCCAGCCTGCTGCGCTCTCACACACCACCGCCATGTGCCGCTACCTACACCGTATGCTCGGCGCTGGTTAGCACTGCGGTACCTGTAACACCACTGAGAAAAAACCTTACCCTGAAAGAAAACCTTACCCCACGTGACTTCCGGGGGGTGTGCGCCTCCGCGCTTGCGCAGTACAACGGGCGACCAGGAACTTAGTGAACTCATGATACAGTGCGCGCCGATTCCTGGGTGCACGCGAGAATACCGCGCGTGCACCCAGCTGCGCATGCGCCGTCAGGGTTAAGGAAATTTCACAGTCTTTCGACTTGCAAAACATCTCCTTACCCTGACACTGCGCACGCGCGGATTTTCCACACTACACAGCGCTCATTAGATTGCTGGCTTTTAGCAGGGGGCGTGGTTGCAGCATATTGGGGGGCAATGATTAAAACAGGTGGGGTGTGCAGCATTTTGGGGGACAAGGGGCAATGATTAATACAGGTGGGGTGTGCAGCATTTTGGGGGACAATGCATCAAAGGGGGATGCAGCATATTTGGGGGGCATTGTGTACTCCACCAGGTGTGTGCAGCATATTGGGAGGCATTTCTCCATCCAGGCGGTGTGTGCAGCATATTGGGGGACATTTCTCCATCCAGGCGGTGTGTGCAGCATATTGGGGGACATTTCTCCATCCAGGCGGTGTGTGCAGCATATTGGGGGGCATTTCTCCATCCAGGCGGTGTGTGCAGCATATTGGGGGTACATTTCTCCATCCAGGCGGTGTGTGCAGCATATTGGGGGACATTTCTCCATCCAGGCGGTGTGTGCAGCATATTAGGGGGCATTTCTCCATCCAGATGGTGTGTGCAGCATATTGGGGGGCATTGCTTCATCCAGATGATGTGCGCAGCATATTGGGGGGCATTTCTCCATCCAGGCTGTGTGTGCAGCATATTGGGGGACATTTCTCCATCCAGATGGTGTGTGCAGCATATTGGGGGGCATTTCTCCATCCAGGCGGTGTGTGCAGCATATTGAGGGGCATTTCTTCATCCAGATGGTGTGCGCAGCATATTGGGTGGCATTTCTCCATCCAGGCGGTGTGCGCAGCATATTGGGGGACATTTCTCCATCCAGGCGGTGTGTGCAGCATATTGGGGGACATTTCTCCATCCAGGCGGTGTGTGCAGCATATTGGGGGACATTTCTCCATCCAGGCGGTGTGTGCGGCATATTGGGGGTCATTTCTCCATCCAGGCGGTGTGTGCAGCATATTGGGGTACATTTCTCCATCCAGGCGGTGTGTGCAGCATATTAGGGGGCATTTCTCAATCCAGATGGTGTGTGCAGCATATTGGGGGGCATTGCTTCATCCAGATGGTGTGCGCAGCATATTGGGGGGCATTTCTCCATCCAGGCGGTGTGTGCAGCATATTGGGGGGCATTTCTCCATCCAGGCGGTGTGCGCAGCATATTGGGGGACATTTCTCCATCCAGATGGTGTGTGCAGCATATTGGGGGGCATTTCTCCATCCAGGCGGTGTGTGCAGCATATTGAGGGGCATTGCTTCATCCAGATGGTGTGTGCAGCATATTGGGGGGCATTGCTTCATCCAGATGGTGTGCGCAGCATATTGGGGGGCATTTCTCCATCCAGGCGGTGTGTGCAGCATATTGGGGGGCATTTCTCCATCCAGGCGGTGTGTGCAGCATATTGGGGGGCATTTCTCCATCCAGGCGGTGTGCGCAGCATATTGGGGGACATTTCTCCATCCAGGCGGTGTGTGCAGCATATTGGGGGGCATTTCTCCATCCAGGCGGTGTGTGCAGCATATTGGGGGACATTTCTCCATCCAGGCGGTGTGTGCAGCATATTGGGGGGCATTTCTCCATCCAGGCGGTGTGCAGCATATTGGGGTACATTTCTCCATCCAGGCGGTGTGTGCAGCATATTAGGGGGCATTTCTCCATCCAGATGGTGTGTGCAGCATATTGGGGGGCATTGCTTCATCCAGATGGTGTGCGCAGCATATTGGGGGGCATTTCTCCATCCAGGCGGTGTGTGCAGCATATTGAGGGGCATTGCTTCATCCAGGCGGTGTGTGCAGCATATTGGGGGGCATTTCTCCATCCAGGCGGTGGTGTGCGCAGCATATTGGGGGACATTTCTCCATCCAGGCGGTGTGCGCAGCATATTGGGGGGCATTGCTTCATCCAGATGGTGTGTGCAGCATATTGGGGGGGATTTCTCCTTCCAGATGGTGTGTGCAGCATATTGGGGGGCATTTCTCCATCCAGATGGTGTGTGCAGCATATTGGGGGGCATTTCTCCATCCAGGCGGTGTGCGCAGCATATTGGGGGACATTTCTCCTTCCAGGCGGTGTGTGCAGCATATTGGGGGACATTTCTCCATCCAGGCGGTGTGCGCAGCATATTAGGGGGCATTTCTCCATCCAGGCGGTGTGTGCAGCATATTGGGGGGCATTTCTCCATCCAGGCGGTGTGTGCAGCATATTGGGGGACATTTCTCCATCCAGATGGTGTGTGCAGCATATTGGGGGCATTTCTCCATCCAGGCGGTGTGTGCAGCATATTGAGGGGCATTGCTTCATCCAGATGGTGTGTGCAGCATATTGGGGGACATTTCTCCATCCAGGCGGTGTGCGCAGCATATTAGGGGGCATTTCTCCATCCAGGCGGTGTGTGCAGCATATTGGGGGGCATTTCTCCATCCAGGCGGTGTGCGCAGCATATTGGGGGACATTTCTTCATCCAGATGGTGTGCGCAGCATATTGGGGGGCATTTCTCCATCCAGGCGGTGTGCGCAGCATATTGAGGGGCATTGCTTCATCCAGATGGTGTGTGCAGCATATTGGGGGGGATTTCTCCTTCCAGATGGTGTGTGCAGCATATTGGGGGGCATTTCTCCATCCAGATGGTGTGTGCAGCATATTGGGGGGGCATTTCTCCATCCAGGCGGTGTGCGCAGCATATTGGGGGACATTTCTCCATCCAGGCGGTGTGTGCAGCATATTGGGGGACATTTCTCCATCCAGGCGGTGTGCGCAGCATATTAGGGGGCATTTCTCCATCCAGGCGGTGTGTGCAGCATATTGGGGGGCATTTCTCCATCCAGGCGGTGTGCGCAGCATATTGGGGGACATTTCTCCATCCAGATGGTGTGTGCAGCATATTGGGGGCATTTCTCCATCCAGGCGGTGTGTGCAGCATATTGAGGGGCATTGCTTCATCCAGATGGTGTGTGCAGCATATTGGGGGGCATTTCTCCATCCAGGCGGTGTGTGCAGCATGTTGGGGGACATTTCTTCATCCAGATGGTGTGTGCAGCATATTGGGGGGCATTTCTCCATCCAGATGGTGTGTGCAGCATATTGGGGGGCATTTCTCCATCCAGGCGGTGTGCGCAGCATATTGGGGGACATTTCTCCATCCAGGCGGTGTGCGCAGCATATTGGGGGGCATTGCTTCATCCAGATAGTGTGCGCAGCATATTGGGGGGCATTTCTCCATCCAGATGGTGTGTGCAGCATATTGGGGGGCATTTCTCCATCCAGGCGGTGTGTGCAGCATATTGAGGGGCAGTTCTCCATCCAGGCGGTGTGCGCAGCATATTGGGGGACATTTCTTCATCCAGATGGTGTGTGCAGCATATTGGGGGGCATTTCTCCATCCAGGCGGTGTGCGCAGCATATTGGGGGGCATTGCTTCATCCAGATGGTGTGCGCAGCATATTGGGACAGATGGTGTGCGCAGCATATTGGGGGGCATTTCTCCATCCAGGCGGTGTGCGCAGCATATTGGGGGACATTTCTCCATCCAGGCGGTGTGCGCAGCATATTGGGGGGCATTGCTTCATCCAGATGGTGTGTGCAGCATATTGGGGGGCATTTCTCCATCCAGGCGGTGTGCGCAGCATATTGGGGGGCATTGCTTCATCCAGATGGTGTGCGCAGCATATTGGGGGGCATTTCTCCATCCAGATGGTGTGTGCAGCATATTGGGGGGCATTTCTCCATCCAGGCGGTGTGTGCAGCATATTGAGGGGCAGTTCTCCATCCAGGCGGTGTGCGCAGCATATTGGGGGACATTTCTTCATCCAGATGGTGTGTGCAGAATATTGGGGGGCATTTCTCCATCCAGGCGGTGTGTGCAGCATATTGGGGGGCATTGCTTCATCCAGATGGTGTGCGCAGTATATTGGGGGGCATTTCTCCATCCAGGCGGTGTGCGCAGCATATTGGGGGACATTTCTCCATCCAGGCGGTGTGCGCAGCATATTGGGGGGCATTGCTTCATCCAGATGGTGTGTGCAGCATATTGGGGGGCATTTCTCCTTCCAGGCGGTGTGCGCAGCATATTGGGGGGCATTTCTCCATCCAGGCGGTGTGCGCAGTACTTTGGGGGGCTTTGCTTCATCCAGGCGGTGTGTGCAGCATATTGAGGGGCATTTCTCCATCCAGGCGGTGTGCGCAGCATATTGGGGGACATTTCTTCATCCAGATGGTGTGTGCAGCATATTGGGGGGCATTTCTCCATCCAGGCGGTGTGTGCAGCATATTGAGGGGCATTGCTTCATCCAGATGGTGTGTGCAGCATATTGGGGGACATTTCTCCATCCAGGCGGTGTGCGCAGCATATTAGGGGGCATTTCTCCATCCAGGCGGTGTGTGCAGCATATTGGGGGGCATTTCTCCATCCAGGCGGTGTGCGCAGCATATTGGGGGACATTTCTTCATCCAGATGGTGTGCGCAGCATATTGGGGGGCATTTCTCCATCCAGGCGGTGTGCGCAGCATATTGAGGGGCATTGCTTCATCCAGATGGTGTGTGCAGCATATTGGGGGGGATTTCTCCTTCCAGATGGTGTGTGCAGCATATTGGGGGGCATTTCTCCATCCAGATGGTGTGTGCAGCATATTGGGGGGGCATTTCTCCATCCAGGCGGTGTGCGCAGCATATTGGGGGACATTTCTCCATCCAGGCGGTGTGTGCAGCATATTGGGGGACATTTCTCCATCCAGGCGGTGTGCGCAGCATATTAGGGGGCATTTCTCCATCCAGGCGGTGTGTGCAGCATATTGGGGGGCATTTCTCCATCCAGGCGGTGTACGCAGCATATTGGCGGACATTTCTCCATCCAGATGGTGTGTGCAGCATATTGGGGGCATTTCTCCATCCAGGCGGTGTGTGCAGCATATTGAGGGGCATTGCTTCATCCAGATGGTGTGTGCAGCATATTGGGGGGCATTTCTCCATCCAGGCGGTGTGTGCAGCATGTTGGGGGACATTTCTTCATCCAGATGGTGTGTGCAGCATATTGGGGGGCATTTCTCCATCCAGATGGTGTGTGCAGCATATTGGGGGGCATTTCTCCATCCAGGCAGTGTGCGCAGCATATTGGGGGACATTTCTCCATCCAGGCGGTGTGCGCAGCATATTGGGGGGCATTGCTTCATCCAGATAGTGTGCGCAGCATATTGGGGGGCATTTCTCCATCCAGATGGTGTGTGCAGCATATTGGGGGGCATTTCTCCATCCAGGCGGTGTGTGCAGCATATTGGGGGGCAGTTCTCCATCCAGGCGGTGTGCGCAGCATATTGGGGGACATTTCTTCATCCAGATGGTGTGTGCAGCATATTGGGGGGCATTTCTCCATCCAGGCGGTGTGCGCAGCATATTGGGGGGCATTGCTTCATCCAGATGGTGTGCGCAGCATATTGGGACAGATGGTGTGCGCAGCATATTGGGGGGCATTTCTCCATCCAGGCGGTGTGCGCAGCATATTTGGGGACATTTCTCCATCCAGGCGGTGTGCGCAGCATATTGGGGGGCATTGCTTCATCCAGATGGTGTGTGCAGCATATTGGGGGGCATTTCTCCATCCAGGCGGTGTGCGCAGCATATTGGGGGGCATTGCTTCATCCAGATGGTGTGCGCAGCATATTGGGGGGCATTTCTCCATCCAGATGGTGTGTGCAGCATATTGGGGGGCATTTCTCCATCCAGGCGGTGTGTGCAGCATATTGGGGGGCAGTTCTCCATCCAGGCGGTGTGCGCAGCATATTGGGGGACATTTCTTCATCCAGATGGTGTGTGCAGAATATTGGGGGGCATTTCTCCATCCAGGCGGTGTGTGCAGCATATTGGGGGGCATTGCTTCATCCAGATGGTGTGCGCAGTATATTGGGGGGCATTTCTCCATCCAGGCGGTGTGCGCAGCATATTGGGGGACATTTCTCCATCCAGGCGGTGTGCGCAGCATATTGGGGGGCATTGCTTCATCCAGATGGTGTGTGCAGCATATTGGGGGGCATTTCTCCATCCAGGCGGTGTGTGCAGCATATTGGGGGGGGGCATTTCTCCATCCAGGCGGTGTGCGCAGCATATTGGGGGACATTTCTCCATCCAGGCGGTGTGCGCAGCATATTGGGGGGCATTGCTTCATCCAGATGGTGTGTGCAGCATATTGGGGGGCATTTCTCCATCCAGGCTGTGTGCGCAGCATATTGGGGGGCATATCTCCATCCAGGCTGTGTGCGCAGCATATTGGGGGGCATATCTCCATCCAGGCTGTGTGCGCAGCATATTGGGGGGCATTTCTCCATCCAGGCGGTGTGCGCAGCATATTGGGGGGCATTTCTCCATCCAGGCGGTGTGTGCAGCATATTGGGGGGCATTTCTCCATCCAGGCTGTGTGCGCAGCATATTGGGGGGCATTTCTCCATCCAGGCTGTGTGCGCAGCATATTGGGGGGCATTTCTCCATCCAGGCGGTGTGTGCAGCATGTTGGGGGGCATTTCTCCATCCAGATGGTGTGTGCAGCATATTGGGGGCATTTCTCATCCAGGCGGTGTGCGCAGCATATTGGGGGGGGCATTTCTCCATCCAGGCGGTGTGTGCAGCATATTGGGGGGCATTGCTTCATCCAGATGGTGTGCGTAGCATATTGGGGGGCATTTCTCCATCCAGGCGGTGTGCGCAGCATATTGGGGAGCATTTCTCCATCCAGATGGTGTGTGCAGCATATTGGGGGGGTATTTCTCCATCGAGGCGGTGTGCGCAGCATATTGGGGGAGCATTTCTCCATCCAGGCGGTGTGTGCAGCATATTGGGGGGCATTTCTCCATCCAGGCGGTGTGAGCAGCATATTGGGGGGCATTGCTTCATTCAGATGGTGTGCGCAGCATATTGGGGGGCATTTCTCCATCCAGGTGGTGTGCGCAGCATATTGGGGGGCATTGCTTCATCCAGATGGTGTGCGCAGCATATTGGGGGGCATTTCTCCATCCAGGCGGTGTGCGCAGCATATTGGGGGGCATTTCTCCATCCAGGCGGTGTGTGCAGCATATTGGGGGGCATTTCTCCATCCAGGCGGTGTGCGCAGCATCTTGAGGGGCATTTCTAGATCCAGGCGGTGTGTGCAGCATATTAGGGGGGCATTTCTCCATCAAGGCGGTGTGCGCAGCATATTGGGGGGACATTTCTCCATCCAGGCGGTGTGCGCAGCATATTGGGGGGCATTTCTCCATCCAGGCGGTGTGCGCAGCATATTGGGGGGCATTTCTCCATCCAGGCGGAGTGCGCAGCATATTGGGGGACATTTCTCCATCCAGGCGGTGTATGCAGCATATTGGGGGGGCATTTCTCCATCCAGGCGGTGTGTGCAGCATATTGGGGGGCATTTCTCCATCCAGATGGTGTGTGCAGCATATTCGGGGGCATTGCTTCATCCAGATGGTGTGTGCAGCATTTTACGGGACATTTCTCCATCCAGGCGGTGTGCGCAGCATATTGGGGGGGCATTTCTCCATCCAGGCGGTGTATGCAGTATATTGGGGGGCATTTCTCCATCCAGGCAGTGTGTGCAGCATATTGGGGGGCATTTCTCCATCCAGGCGGTGTGTGCAGTACTTTGGGGGGCTTTGCTTCATCCAAGCGGTGTATGCAGTATTTTGGGGGGCATTGCTTCATCCAGATGGTGTGCGCAGCATATTGGGGGGCATTTCTCCATCCAGGCGGTGTGTGCAGCATATTGGGGGGCATTTCTCCATCCAGATGGTGTGTGCAGCATATTGGGGGGCATTGCTTCATCCAGATGGTGTGTGCAGCATTTTCGGGACATTTCTCCATCCAGGCGGTGTGCGCAGCATATTGGGGGGGCATTTCTCCATCCAGGCGGTGTATGCAGCATATTGGGGGGCATTTCTCCATCCAGGCAGTGTGTGCAGCATATTGGGGGGCATTTCTCTATCCAGGCGGTGTGTGCAGCATATTGGGGGGCATTTCTCCATCCAGGCGGTGTGTGCAGTACTTTGGGGGGCTTTGCTTCATCCAGGCGGTGTATGCAGTATTTTGGGGGGCATTGCTTCATCCAGATGGTGTGCGCAGCATATTGGGGGGCATTTCTCCATCCAGGCGGTGTGTGCAGCATATTGGGGGGCATTTCTCTATCCAGGCGGTGTGTGCAGAATATTGGGGGGCATTTCTCTATCCAGGCGGTGTGTGCAGCATATTGGGGAGCATTTCTCCATCCAGGCGGTGTGTGCAGTACTTTGGGAGGCTTTGCTTCATCCAGGCGGTGTATGCAGTATTTTGGGGGGGCATTGCTTCATCCAGATGGTGTGTGCAGCATTTTGGGGGACATTTCTCCATCCAGGCGGTGTGTGCAGCATTTTGGGGGGCATTTCTCCATCCAGGCGGTGTGTGCAGCATATTGGGGGGCAATGATTAATACAGGTGGGGTGTGCAGCATATTGGGGCATTGTTTAACCCAAATGGAAGAGAAATATATTTTGAATATATTTAGTAAATAAATTTATATGTTTGACATATATGTACAATATATTGTCTCACTCAAATATATTTTAAGATATTTAAAAAATGTAAATGAAAATAAAAATTAACAAAGTTATATATTTGAAAATATATTTTTAACATATATTTTTCAGATATTTTAACAAAAAAAATGTATTTGGGAGTGCATTCTAAAAATGTAATTCAAATATATTTTCCAAAAACATATTTAAAAATATATTTTTAAAATATATTTTTGATATTTTTTAAAAAGTGCGCTGTGATCAAGTGAGTTTCAGTAAAAAAATTATACCGGCAAAAAAGCCCTTTTATCTGGTTTCAATACGAGAAACTGAGTTTTCTTTGTGTTTTTTTAACTCTAAATTTCATATTTTTGTTTTATTACCTACATTATAGAATATCAGCGATAACCAAATCAGCTTTATCAAATGCGTTTATTAATTAAACAATTTACAAAATTACCAAAAAAAAAAATGGTTTGGGTAAAAGTTATAGTGTTTACAAACTATGGTACAAAAATGTGAATTTCCGCTTTTTGAAGCAGCTCTGACTTTCTGAGCACCTGTCATGTTTCCTGAGGTTCTACAATGCCCAGACAGTACAAACACCCCACAAATGACCCCATTTCGGAAAGTAGACACCCTAAGGTATTCGCTGATGGGCATAGTGAGTTCATAGAACTTTTTATTTTTTGTCACAAGTTAGCGGAAAATTATGATTTTTTTTTTTCTTACAAAGTCTCATATTCCACTAACTTGTGACAAAAAATAAAAACTTCCATGAACTCACGAAATACCTTGGGGTGTCTTCTTTCCAAAATGGGGTCACTTGTGGGGTAGTTATACTGCCCTGGCATTCTAGGGGCCCTAATGTGTGGTAAGTAGTTTGAAATCAAAATCTGTAAAAAATGACCTGTGAAATCCTAAAGGTGCTCTTTGGAATGTGGGCCCCTTTGTCCACCTAGGCTGCAAAAAAGTGTCACACATGTGGTATTGCCGTACTCAGGAGAAGTTGGGCAATGTGTTTTGGGGTGTCATTTTACATATACCCATGCTGGGTGAGATAAATATCTTGGTCAATTGCCAACTTAGTATAAAAAAATGGGAAAAGTTGTCTTTTGCCAAGATATTTCTCTCACCCAGCATGGGTATATGTAAAATGACACCCCAAAACACATTCCCCAACTTCTCCTGAGTACGGCGATACCAGATGTGTGACACTTTTTTGCAGCCTAGGTGGGCAAAGGGGCCCACATTCCAAAAAGCACCTTTCGGATTTCACCGGCCATTTTTTACAGATTTTGATTTCAAACTACTTCGCACGCATTTGGGCCCCTAAAATGCCAGGGCAGTATAACTACCCCACAAGTGACCCCATTTTGGAAAGAAGACACCGCAAGGTATTTTGTGATGGGCATAGTGAGTTCATGGAAGTTTTTATTTTTTGTCACAAGTTAGTGGAATATGAGACTTTGTAAGAAAAAAAAAAATCATAATTTTCCGCTAACTTGTGACAAAAAATAAAAAATTCTAGGAACTCGCCCTGCCCCTCACGGAATACCTTGGGGTGTCTTCTTTCCAAAATTGGGTCACTTGTGGGGTAGTTATACTGCCCTGGCATTCTAGGGGCCCTTATGTGTGGTAAGTACTTTGAAATCAAAATGTGTAAAAAATAACCTGTGAAATCCTAAAGGTGCTCTTTGGAATGTGGGCCCCTTTGCCCACCTAGGCTGCAAAAAAGTGTCACACATGTGGTATTGCCGTACTCAGGAGTAGTTGGGAAATGTGTTTTGGGGTGTCATTTTACATATACCCATGCTGGGTGAGATAAATATCTCGGCAAAAGACAACTTTTCCAATTTTTTTATACAAAGTTGGCATTTGACCGAGATATTTCTCTCACCCAGCATGGGTATATGTAAAATGACACCCCAAACCACATTCCCCAACTTCTCCTGAGTACGGCGATACCACATGTGTGACACTTTTTTGCAGCCTAGATGCGCAAAGGTGCCCAAATTCCTTTTAGGAGGGCATTTTTAGACATTTGGATCCCAGACTTCTTCTCACGCTTTAGGGCCCCTAAAATGCCAGGGCAGTATAAATATCCCACATGTGACCCCGTTTTGGAAAGAAGACACCCCAAGGTATTCAATGAGGGGCATGGCGAGTTCATAGAAAAAAATAATAATTGCCACAAGTTAGCGGAAATTTTTTATTTATTTTTTCTCACAAAGTCTCCCTTTCCGCTAACTTGGGACAAAAATGTCAATCTTTCATGGACTCAATATGCCCCTCAGCGAATACCTTGGGGTGTCTACTTTCCGAAATGGGGTCACATGTGGGGTATTTATACTGCCCTGGCATTTTAGGGGCCTTAAAGCGTGAGAAGAAGTCTGGAATATAAATGTCAAAAAAAATTTACGCATTTGGATTCCGTGAGGGGTATGGTGAGTTCATGTGAGATTTTATTTTTTGACACAAGTTAGTGGAATATGAGACTTTGTAAGAAAAAAAAAAAAAGGGGGTGATCAATGACAAGGGGGTGATCAATGACAGGGGGGTGATCAGGGAGTCTATATGGGATGATCACCCCCCTGTAAGGCTCCAGTCAGACGTCTGTATGTGTTTTGCGGATCCGATCCATGTATCCGTGGATCCGTAAAAAACATACTGACGTCTGAATGGAGCCTTACAGGCGGGTGATCAATGACAGGGGGGTGATCAGGGAGTCTATATGGGGTGATCACCCCCCCTGTCATTGATCACCCCCCTGTAAGGCTCCATTCTGATGTCCGAATGTGTTTTGCGGATCCGATCCGTGGATCCGTAAAAAACATACGGACGTCTGAATGGAGCCTTACAGGGGGGTGATCAATGACAGGGTGGTGATCAGGGGGTCTATATGGGGTGATCACACCCCTGTAAGGCTCTAGTCAGACGTCTGTATGTGTTTTGCGGATCCGATCCATGTATCCGTGGATCCATAAAAAACATACGGACGTCTGAATGGAGCCTTACAAGGGGGTGATCAATGACAGGGGGGTGATCAAGGAGTGTATATGGGGTGATCACCCCCGTCATTGATCACTCCCCTGTAAGGCTCCATTCAGACTTCCGTATGTGTTTTGCGGATCCGATCCATGTATCAGTGGATCCGTAAAAAACGTACGGACGTCTGAATGGAGCCTTAAAGGGGGGTGATCAATGACAGGGGGTGATCAGGGAGTCTATATGGGGTGATCACCCCCCTGTAAGGCTCCAGTCAGACGTCTGTATGTGTTTTGCGGATCCGATCCATGTATCAGTGGATCCGTAAAAAACATACGGACGTCTGAATGGAGCCTTACAAGGGGGTGATCAATGACAGGGGGGTGATCAGGGAGTCTATATGGGGTGATCAGGGGTTAATAAGGGGTTAATAAGTGACAGGGGGGGGTGTAGTGTAGTGGTGTTTGGTGCTACTTATTACTGAGCTGCCTGTGTCCTCTGGTGGTCGATCCAAGCAAAAGGGACCACCAGAGGACCAGGTAGCAGGTATATTAGACGCTGTTATCAAAAAAAATCGCATCTCCAGCCTGCTAGCGAACGATCGCCGCTGGCAGGCTGGAGATCCACTCGCTTACCGTCCGATCCTGTGAACGCGCACGCCTGTGTGCGCGCGTTCACAGGAAATCTCGCGGCTCGCGAGATGACGCACGGATGGGTCCAGGAGGAATGAATCGACCGTCTCCAGGACGCATCCATGCGTTAGGCGGTCAGGAGGTGGTTAAACCCCCTTAATGACCAGACCACTTTTTACAATTCTGCACTACACTACTTTCACGGTTTATTGCTCGGTCATACAACTTACCATCCAAATGAATTTTGCCTCCTTTTCTTCTCACTAATAGAGCTTTCATTTGGTGGTATTTCATTGTTGCTGACATTTTTACTTTTTTTGATATAAATCAAAAATGACAGATTTTTTTGCAAAAAAATGACATTTTTCACTTTCTGTTGTAAAATTTTTCAAATAACACTACATTTCTATATACATTTTTCTCTAAATTTATTGTTCTACATGTCTTTGATAAAAAAAAAATGCAATAAGTGTATATTTATTGGTTTGGGTAAAAGTTATAGCGTTTACACACTATGGTGCAAAAAAGTGAATGTCCGCACTTTGACTTTCTGAGCACCTGTCATGGTTCCTGAGGTTCTACAATGCCCAGACAGTAGAAACACCCCACAAATGACCCAATTTCGGAAAGTAGACACCCTAAGGTATTCGCTGATGGGCATAGTAAGTCCATGGAAGTTTTTATTTTTTGTCACAAGTGAGCGTAAATGTTTTTTTTTTTTTTTCAAAGTCTCATATTCCACTAACTTGTGACAAAATAAAATTTTACATGAACTCACCATACCCCTCACAGAATACCTTGGGTGTCTTCTTTCCAAAATGGGGGTCACTAGTGGGGTAGTTTTACTGCCCTGGCATTTTAGGGGCCCTGAAGAGTGACAAGTAGTTTGGAATCCAAATGCGTAAAAATGCCCTGTGAAATCCTAAAAGTACTCATTGGAATTTGGGCCCCTTTGCGCACCTAGGCTGCAAAAAGGTGTCACACATGTGGTATCGCCGTACTCAGGAGAAATAGGGCAATGTGTTTTGGGGTGTATTTTTACATATACCCATACTGTGTGTGAAAAATATCTCTGTAAATGACAACTTTTCCCATTTTCTTTATCAAAAGTTGTCAATTTACAGAGATATTTCTCTCACCCAGCATGGGTATATGTAAAAATACACCCCAAAACACATTGCCCTACTTCTCCTGAGTATGGCGATACCACATGTGTGACACTTTTTTGCAGCCAAGATGCGCAAAGGGGCCCTAATTCCAATGAGTACCTTTTAGGAGGGCATTTTTACGCATTTTTCTTCTCACGCTTTAGGGCCCCTAAAATGCCAGGGCAGTTTAAATACCCCACATGTGACCCCTTTTTGGAAAGAAGACACCCCAAGGTATTCCGTGAGGGGCATGGCGAGTTCATAAAAGATTTTTTTTTTTTGGCACAAGTTAGCGGAATTTTTATTTTTTATTTTTTTCTCACAAATTCTCCCTTTCCGCTAACTTGTGACAAAAAGTTCAATCTTTCATGGACTCAATATGCCCCTCAGCGAATACCTTGGGGTGTCTTCTTTCCAAAATGGGGTCATTTGTGGGGTATTTGTACTGCCCTGGCATTTGAGGGTCTCCACAATCATTACATGTATGGCCAGCATTAGGAGTTTCTGCTATTCTCCTTGTATTGAGCATACGAGTAATGAGATTTTTTTTCCGTTCAGCCTCTGGGCTGAAAGAAAAAATGAACGGCACAGATTTCTTCATTCGCATCGATCAATGTGGATGAAAAATTCTCTGCCAAAAAATATTCAAGAAAAAAAAAAAGAAGAGGGGCCTGGCGATTGCCAGGACATACCCACTCAGCTCCTATGTCCTGGCAAACGTGATTTCTCCATTCACATCGATCAATCGATCGTTGTGGAGGAAGACATCTTTGCCAGATTTTTGATACAAAGTGTTTGCCAAAGCATATGAACTCCAACACCTCTCCTCAGCTCATATGCCTGGGCAAACGTACCTGTACTGCAGAGGAGAAATCTCGTCTTGCAGCGCCGCATACACCGACTTCACATGTAAACTGACAGCAGCGCAATGCTTCTCTCAGAATGCACATCAGTGCTGCAGCGTTTTCGTTGGTTGGTCCAGCTGGAAAATAAAGGGTGGTTAGTAAAAAAAGAAGAAAAAACAAGCAGCAGGCTCATAAATTTTAACGTTACGAACTTTATAAAACCTGAACATCATAAAACTTTTAAAACCTAAACTAACTCAAGATTTCTTTTTCTTGCTACCTGTTTAATTTTTTATTTTTTTTTACCTTTCACTCTATTTTCCTAGCAGAAACCTCTCCTTTCCCATGGGACAATGTGTAAAATGTAAATCACACAGAGATGGTGTGAAGTACATTATGCACTTTATCCCAAGTGAAAGGAGAGGTTTCTACCATTTCACATAGCTGCAGTAGCACACTAGCACCCCTGTGTGTTAGGGTCTCTCAAAACCTAGTATCCTGAGAGACCCATGAGCAAATTATAGTCGTGGACCGAAAGGGGCTTTTCAATGACACTGGTTGCCCGTTCAATTTGTATTGTCGTGTCTGCATGAATGCAGGAGAGCATGTAAACGTCACGCTTGTCTCTCCATTTCACCGCGAGCAGTTCTTCGTTAAACAAGGCAGCCCTCTCCCCCCTTGCAAGACGGGTGGTAACGAGCCGTTGGGGGAAGCCCCGGCGACTAGGTCGCGCGGTGCCACAGCAGCCAATCTGTTCTAGGAACAAATGCCTGAAGAGGGGCACACTTGTGTAGAAATTGTCCACATAAAGATGGTACCCCTTGCCAGACTGTCTTCCCACTGCTCCCCAGGTAGTCAGGGCAACCGACCGGCTCCAGGGTCTGATCTTTACCCTCATAGACACGAAATTTGTGGGTATAGCCTGTGGCCCGGTAAAATGTATAAGGGACACGTCTACGCAGATGTTTTGCTCAGGGGTATACAAATCTGCAAATTTGGTGTTAAAGTGGTCTATGAGGGGCCGAATTTTGTGGAGCCGGTCAAAAGCTGGGTGGCCTCTGGGACGGGAGGAGCTGTTATCGCTAAAGTGCAGGAAACGCAGGATGATCTCAAATAGTGTCCTGGACATGGCACCAGAGAACATGGGCATGTGATGAATTGGGTTTGTGGACCAATATGACCGCAATTCATGCTTTTTTGTTAGGCCCATGTTGAGGAGAAGGCCCAGAAAAGTTTTAAATTCGGAAACTTGGACGGGTTTCCACCGTAAAGACTGGGCATAAGAGCTTCCCGGGTTGGCGGTTATAAATTGAGTGGCATACCGGTTTGTTTCTGCCATGACTAAGTCCAAGAGCTCCGCAGTCAAGAACAGCTCAAAAAAAAACCAGTGCCGATGCGATCTGAGCTGTCTCAACCCGAACTCCAGACTGGGCGGTGAAAGGGGGAACTACTGGTGCGCTAAAGATGGGGGCTGCCAATCAGGGTTTGCCAGCACCTCAGGGATTCTAGGGGCTCTACGGGCCTGTCTGTGCGGTGGCTGCGACGGGGGAACTATTGCACGTGCCACCGTACCAGCTTCAACTGCCCTTCTGGTGCTCGCCACTTCACCATGTTCTACGGCAGTGCTGGTACTAGGTCCAGGATGGGCTGCGCTGCTGGTGTATGCCTCACCACGTAATCCGACAGTGCCAGCCCCACTCTGCTGCCCTTGAAGTGGATCCTGCGCAACCTGTGGTGTAGCGACATGGGGCCGGGTACGCCTGGTGCTATCAGAGACCTCAACCTCCTCGTCCGAACTTTGGGTCAGACTGCCACTTCTTTCTACAGGTTCATCTTCTGACCCGCTAGATTCATCAGATGAGGGTTCCCATTCCTCATCCGACTGGGTCAGAATCCTGTAGGCCTCTTCAGAAGAATACCCCTTCCTTGCAATTTGGACAACTAAATTTAGGGGGTGTTACCTGAGACTACCCAAGAAAAAGAGCAAGCCTGTCTTACAAATGGGAGGCTAGCGAAGTACCGGAGGCCGCTGCGATTGATTAAAAAAAAAAAAATTGTCACTGCGGCGGGGCGGGCGTGGGTGAACGCACGTGTGGGCGACCAATCAGGCCTGATCGGGCAAACACTGCGTTTTGGGTGGAGGGCGAACTAAGGTGACACTAATACTATTATAGATCTGACTGTGATCAGTTCTGATCACTTACAGATACTATAAATGTACAAATGCTGATTAGCGCTACGCTAATCAGCGAATCAGTGACTGCGGTGCGGTGGGCTGGGCGCTAACGGAAGCTAACTACCTACCAAAGGGGGCCTAAACTAAGATAAACCTAAAAGTCAATACTAGTGGAAAAAAAAAAGTGACAGTTTACACTGATCACTTTTTTCCCTTTCACTAGTGATTGACAGGTGATTGAAAAGGGTGATCAAGGGGTTAATTGGGGTGATGAGGGTGTGATCTGGGGCTAAGTGTAGTGTGCTTGGTGTACTCACTGTGACCTGTGCTCTCTGCAGGGTCCAACCGACGAAAAGGACCCAGCAGAGGAGCACAGAAGCCATTTAACACATTATATTTATAAATATAATGTGTTAGGTGACTTCTGATTCAATTTTTCAAAATCACCAACCTGCCAGCGCTGATCATTGGCTGGCAGGTTGGTGACCAACTTCTTCTGCGCCTTTTACCGGCGCGAACTGCGCATGCGCGGGCCGCATCTACGCGTCATCTCGCGTCTCGCGAGATGACGCTTAGATGCGTCCACCCAGAATAGCCCGCCGAACGCATCCGTGCGTTAGGCGGTCGTGGAGCGTAGCCATCATCGACCCCTTCATCTCCCTCGTATCCCACAGGAGAACAGGCTCATCGCAGTCGGCAATCAAGAAAAAATAAAAATAAAATGTTAGACTGAATAACTATAGACACAGCAGTCGGTCACAATTACACAATTATTCTAAAAGGAACAGGGAATACAGTATTCAAGGCAAGGGATTCAACATGGAGATCTGAAAAGCACAAAGGTATTAAAGGTAACCTGTCACCAGGATTTGATGTATAGAGCTGAGGACATGGGTTGCTAGATCGCCGCTAGCACATCTGCAATACCCAGTCCCCAAAGCTCTATGTGCTTTTATTGTGGGGAAAAAACTATTTGATCCATATGCAAATTACCCTGAGATGAGTCCTGTATGTGAGAGGAGTCCAGCGTGAAGGAGACCAGCACCGCCCCGCATCTTCAGAATCTCCTCCTCGCTCCCCGACGTCAGACAGCCAGAGCACCGTAATCTCGCCATGTGTGAGCTAGCACATGTGCAGTGTCCTCATAATGTTCCTTCCCTGTGCTGGCATCAGCCTCAGGGAAGGAACTGCGCATGCGTTGGAGCATAGTGGTCAAGCCCAATGCCGGCCGCGGGAGCCCACCCCGCCAGCCGGAAGAGTCAGGGGCCCGGAATGCCTGGGCCAAAATTTTTGCGGCGCCCGGCCGCACCGGATAACCGATGCCGGCCGGAGGCGAGGCCTTACGCCACTGCCGTCAGGAGCGGGCCCCAGGCCCTGAGCAACACTCCGGTAAGGAGATGGGGGGACCCTGAGATCGGGTGCCCGTGTGGATAGAGGAACCGGCAGGAGAAGGCAGGCAAACGCAGCAGAAACTATGTCGCAGCATTCTGCAACTAGCGGTGGGGAGACAGCCACTAGCTGCATGTCCTATGGGGGCCAGGCAGGGGGGGGGGAGCAGGGAGCAGATTGCCGCTCTGCGGCACCCGAGGGACCAGCCTAGATCCAGCAGGGGAAGGGTCCAGAGGCACAGTATGGGGGTCAGGCACGCAGGAGACCGGGGGTGGTGGGGGGGGGGGACGGGGACGTAGGGCTGGAGAAGCCACTCTCTCACCATAGCCGTCTTCACCCTCGGTCCGTTCCAGCAGGGTTTCCCCTTCAGCTACTGGCACCGTAGTGGCAGGACGCTGGAAGAGGGACTTGGCGTGCTGGCGACCCTTGCGCTGGCGGGATGCAGGGGATGCAAAGAGAAAAGAAAAAAGAGGTTGAGTGGTCCCACCAGGACTGGAGGTCCTGGGGAAAAGGCGCCAGAGGGATGGAGGAGATGTAGATGTAGACAAAAGAAGTATAGAATATCCTATAGGATGAGATAAAAAAGCACCACAAACTACGTGCCTGTTGAATAACTATTCGGGGAAGGCAGCACAAGTGTTATAGGGATATGAAAAAAGATTTCATTCCCATTTGACAAATACCAATAACAGGTGAACCTAGTCTGGAGGTTCCAATTGAGGATCCAACCGGACGTGATTCAAAAAAGAAGGAACACTGTAAAGGCGCCACTCCCATAGATGTGGAGAAATTAGATGTGGTGGTTAGTACCCCCTTAAGCCGGAGGATAATATATGGTGATGAAAGATGTAGAATACTCTCCAAAGGGGAGATTCCTGATGATGAGAGCTGGAGTACTCACTTCACAGGGGGGGTAGTCACAGGATAAAGCTCAAGACACCTGTGGCCAACTGCCCCCCTAGCCGGGATCTCATGTAGAATGATTTCAATTGATGGCAGCCAACGACAAGGCTTCTGATCAATGTAGTTTATTACAGTAAAATAGCCCAACGCGTTTCGGAGGTATTATAGTCCTCCTTCTTCAGGGGTATTAAGAGAACAAAAAAGGTTTTCTCAGACATACAATATGGTTAAATCAACTAGATACACAGAGGTGCACACAATAGAGTATATGGAAAATGTATGAAGATATATAAAAATATATAAATAGCATAAAAAAATACATAGTCATGAATAGAATATGGACATAATAAATAAATACACATTCACATGTCTCTAACAAAAAACCTTGTGATGTATAAAGAAAAAACACTTGTGATATACAGAAGAGGGTCAGACTGTTATATCTTCCACTTGCAAATAGTGCTACATCGTATTTACTCAATGAAACATTAAGGACAGGTTTGAGTTCCATTATGCAATACACAAAAAAATCATTTACCTTCAGGGGTCTTTTCACAAGGGTCTCCACTGCTTCAAAAAAGGACTTGTTCCTTTTTGGTGCGCTTCCCCTTTAATGGATACTTAAATAGCACATGGAGATGGCGTGCAGGATGAGTATGGCCCAAACCGGAAGTTCAAGTCCCTCCCAGCTTGAACCCAGCTAGTTGCCACAGTCGGCAAACGGATGTCACAATTGACTAGCCCCAGATATATAAGTTAAATACATATTCATCGCCATATATGTTGGCGTGAAACTATAATAATATACCCTAAACTAGCCGGATTGCCGTGCGCTCCAGTGTGGAACGCACCGCGACTTCCGGTGAGCGGCCCACATGTCAACCTCCTGTGCGTTCCACAGTGGAACGCACAGCATTTTCAAGGGAGCGTCCCGCGCATCACTTCCTGTGCGTTCCACAGTGGAACGCACAGCAGCCTCCGATGGGGATCGCGGCTCTCATATGTGTTCCAGTGTGGGACTTTTGCCTCAGATATCAAGATAGTTGTATATATAGGTAGTTTCCTTCTATTTTATGTTAGAAAGGGGGTGGGGTAAGTCTCCTAATGTATAGTGAAAAATAAGAATATAAAACTGAAAGATTCGATTTTCTGATGGTATATAATGATTATAGTAAAAGAAATATAGTAAATAGCTCACCCACTCGCATCCACTACGAGGTGCTCTAGTCTAAATGTGAAACACCCTTCACGGCAAAAATAGTAAAATAGTAGAAGACTGGCACTCTCAACACAGGGGTCATTAGGTTGCAAATCACAAAATTTAATGTAGGTACATAAAAGGTTAAAATTAATATTGATAAAATGCGTAATTACATACACTGTTGATAAATAAACACAGTCTGGTGTCAATGGTGACAAATAAATCAAGGTGATAAATTTTATCAATGTTGCAAGTCCTTGAGAAATTAGCAATAAAGGGATAAAACTTCTTTTTTGTTCCTAATGGAGAAAGATCCAGTATTGAGATACTTCAGTTATGTTGAACTTTAGGTATAATGTTCCTTTTCAAGCAGGCTGTATATTTTAACAGCTCAGAGTATATCTGATAACGCCCACTCTATTAGTATGCTTCAATAATAATCAGTCCCTCCGGTATTTCAAGACATATATATTATCAGCCCGCTATACGGGTATGTCTATATATCAGTCCGGCACTCCGGGACGGTGTACAGATGACAACCCACTATGTGGGCTTACCTTCTCCTTTGTGTCGGACAATCCTCCAAGTGATCTAAACGCTGCTGAGAGCCGGCGTCCCGGCTGTTCCTTGGTCAGCGTTCCACGTGGAGTCGGAGACAAGATCGTCACTCCGGAAGTGACGTAGCGGCCAGTTGTATAGGGCACAAGCTTCGTTTTCGTCCGATCAGGGATACAGTGCACTGTTGTCCCGCAAAATATAAGGAAAATCTTCTTATAGCTGGGTCATATATAGATCTTTGTCCAGATCCCTAGAAACCAAACGCGTTTCGAGGACACCTCTCCTCTTCCTCAGTGGTAATGACCCTACTCCATATTGGATTGATTTTTATACTCCTGGTTGGAAATTCCAAAAGTCAGAAATGGAATATTTTTCAACAACATTTTTTCTCTTTTTAGATGCATTGGATATCATTTTTTCTTTTTTCATGTATATCCTACACATTTTTTCTCATCTACTATTTCATAAATCGCATTATTTTTCAATTTTTCTACTTGCGTTTTTATTGCGTTTTAGGTGCGTTTTTGTTTGGCACATGCGTTTTTTTAACAAAAACTGCAGATCTTCTCAGGATACAAAAATCCTTCAAGGATTTTGTTGCAACAACTCTACTTAAACTTTTATAGTGATTTTTATCAGCCAATTTTTTTAAAAAACATATTTCAATTATATCTCATTAGTTCATTTGCCATCTTTCCTCATATACTGTATACCAATCAGCATCATAAATACATATAAAAAATTATAAAACTTTTATTATTAAAAATGATAAAAATGTGAGCTGCATTATTATAATTCCCATCCAAATAACATCCTATTCGGATTGTTCAAAGTACAATGGATATTTATCAAAATATTCATCCAATGTCAACAAGATATAGAGAGTGAGTCGATTTTGTATTTTAAAGATATGGCAGAAGTTCTTTTGGGATTATAGATCATTTTCCGGATATACAATATTAGGCAGGGAAAAGGGTACACATGTCTGTCTCCGAGAGAGAGCCGCAGCACTGATAAACAGTCAAGCATGCGATTCCCTAACAGAGAGAAACATATGTCCCATAATATTAAAGAAAGCCAAAAATCTCCAAATCTGCATTTAATCCTCTAGGTATAAGACTTCCAAAATCATAAATTCGTTTCGATTCTGCCCTTGACATTTTTTAAATGTGGTTGCCACCCCTCCAGTCATGATCTATCTGCTCCAGTGCTAGGAAGGAAAGGCCTCCGCCATCTTTATTGTGGATTTCTTTAAAATGCCTTGATAGAGCATTATTTTCACAGCCTTTGGCTATATTGTTTAAATGTTCAGACATGCGAACCTTTAACTGTCGTTTAGTCCTCCCAACATATTGTTTATTGCATGGGCACTGGATCAGATAGACCACGCTGGAGGAGTTGCATGTCAAAAAGCCTTTAATATCCATCGAGAATGCATTCTGAGTTGAGGAGATTTTTTCTGTTTTTTTGGGAAATCTAGTTTTTTTGCATCCTATACAGGACCCGCATCTAAAGAAGCCATCTGGTTTTAGCCAGTTTTGGTTTATTTTCTTCTGCTTTCTTTTAACAGTCGGCGCTATCTGAATACCTAAATTGGGCGCTTTGGTATAAGTTATGAGGGGATTTACTGGGAGTAATGGACCAATAATTTTGTCATGGAGGAAATGATGCCAGTGACGTTTTATGATTCCCGTTATCTGTTTGGAGCAAGCGTTATACGGCAGGATCATCCTAAATTCTGAATTTTGGTTTGATTTCTGTATTTTATTTTCATCAAAGAAAGTGGCTCTCTCCAACTTTCTCACTTTGTCTAGTGCCTCATCTAATAATTTATCTGGATAGAGCTTTTCTTTAAACTGTATATTCATTATGGAGGCTTCTCTTTCAAATTGAGTTTCTTCTGTACAGTTTCTTCTAATACGTCGAAACTGTCCAAAAGGAATATTCATAAGCCAGGTTGGCAAATGACAACTTGAAAAAAGGATGAACCCATTTTTTGCTGTCGGTTTGTGATGAGTATTACAAATATATTTGTTTTCTTTTCTCATGATCTGAATATCCAAAAAATCAGTTTTTTCTGTGTCCGGTCCAACCGTAAAACACAGATTATATTTGTTGACATTCAGGTCTTCCAAAAATTTGGATAAGCTAATCTCATCTTTGCGCCAAATAAAAATAATATCATCTATATAACGCCGCCATAGGACCAGGTCCCCCCCCAGTCTAGAACCAATGGTCTCCTGTTCCCACTGGGCCAGGAACAAATTGGCATAACTGGGGGCGAACCTGGTTCCCATGGCGGTGCCCCTCAGCTGTAAATAAAAATCTTCCTCAAACATGAAATAATTGTGGCGTAAGATATGGTCAACTCCCTCCACAATGAAGTCTATCTGTTCTGTTTTGAGGGTATTATCCCCCTTTAATTGCTTCTTAAGAGCCTCCACTCCCTGCTCATGATCTATCACCGTATATAGTGATTGGACGTCCAATGTATTTATAATCCATTCTGGTTGGACGTCCAAACCTTCTAATTCTTTTATTATTTGTGTAGTGTCTCTAATATGAGACATAGATTTTTTAACAAAGGGCTGAAGTAAAGTGTCCAAATACTGCGACAGATTGGATGTCAGGGAACCTATTCCTGATATAATAGGGCGACCGGGGGGATTGGTCAAGTCCTTATGTACTTTTGGCAAACAGTAAAATATTGGCAATCTCCCCGGTGTGCCCATGATAAATCTGTGTTCATGTTCTTGGAGGATCCCCTGCTGTAATCCTCTGTTGCAGTATTCTAGTAAGGAGGCTCTGAATATTGTCAGAGGATCTGCTTTAATCAATCTATATGTGGATTGATCCGTAAGTTGTCTCATACATTCATTATGGTATTGTTCTTGTCCCCAGATAACTATAGCGCCGCCCTTATCAGCCGGTCGAATAATTATATTATGTTCTTTCTGGAGTTCCTGTAAGGCTTTAAACTCTCCTCTAGTTAGATTATTACTATTATAATTTCTTTCTTTCATCCGTTCTAGATCCGTTTCCACATTTTTTTGAAAAGCCATCATTTCAGGACTTATTTCGGCTCTGGGAAATTTTTTTGATTTACACTTTAGTTGAGTATGTGTAAATGGGTCACTTCGTTCATTGTTAATAGTTACCGGATTTTTTAAAAAATATTTTTTTAAACATAATTTTCTAATAAATTTTTGAATACCTATATAGGTATTAAATTTATTCAATTTAGTGGTAGGGGCAAATTTCAAACCTTTGTTTAATAACGTGATCTGTTGTGAACTAAGATTAATAGTGCTAAGATTAATTATATTATTTGAATCCATATTTAATAGTGTCTTCTGTGCTCGAATTTTCTTTTTTCCTCTTCGTGTCTTTGTGATTTTGGAGGATACTGTTTGTGATGTTGTTGTTGATTGTCTTGTGTGTAATTTTTCTGTGTGTTGTGCTCGTGTTTTCGTAGATGAGCTTTCGCATAAGTGGGTTTCCTTTGTTCTTGTGGTGAAATTCTGTGTCGCAAATTGTAAGGGGGTCTGTGAGGGGTTTGTGTCATTATGTTTTGTTCCGGTGAACGTGACCCTCTCCGCCGAATTCTCGGTGGATGATGGGGGGGAGTTTGATCTAAAAAAGAATGATGTGTCAGGGTTTCATATCGATTTTGAGTTGGTATATTATATATCTCGCGTTCAGGGGTTTCTTCCCGTGCATAATCATGTGCATCCCCTATTGCGTCTATCCTATTTGTCCGATTTTCATTGCTGTAAGGCTTGGATATATTTTTATGTTTTTTGGCCTTCTTCAATATAATCTCCTGTTCCATTTTATCAAGACTCTTACAGAGTCTCTCCTGCCACATATTATATATCTCATTTTTTGGTAGTTTATCTAATATAATTTTTAATTCAGAGATTTTCTGAGACAAGTTAGCCAAAATCTCAGATCTCCTTTTTATAATTAATTCTACAAGCTCCCGTGATTGTTTCATAAGGAGCCCTTGCCATTCTTTGTCGAACTCTTCCCCCATTAAATCTTGTGCAGGTGTTTTTATTAGTTGCAATCCTTTTGGGATTCTATCATGAGTTAAGTACTGTTTTAAAGATCGTATCTCCCAAATTTGCCTAAGTTGTTTCTGCATAATCCATTCAAGTTCTCTGAACATATCCGAAACGGATGTCTCCCCACTTTCGCTATGGGAATTGTCCGTACCATTAAACATAAAGGTTTCTGCCTTTTGTTTTTTGCTTTCCATATGACTCCATATGTCCATGGCGGCGATATGGGGTGCTAAATTTCCTAATTGGGTGAAAATCAAGTCAAAGTAAAAGAAATATAGGAAATAGCTCACCCACTCGCATCCACTACGAGGTGCTCTAGTCTAAATGTGAAACACCCTTCACGGCAAAAATAGTAAAATAGTAGAAGACTGGCACTCTCAACACAGGGGTCATTAGGTTGCAAATCACAAAATTTAATGTAGGTACATAAAAGGTTAAAATTAATATTGATAAAATGCGTAATTACATACACTGTTGATAAATAAACACAGTCTGGTGTCAATGGTGACAAATAAATCAAGGTGATAAATTTTATCAATGTTGCAAGTCCTTGAGAAATACAGAAATCAAACCAAAATTCAGAATTTAGGATGATCCTGCCGTATAACGCTTGCTCCAAACAGATAACGGGAATCATAAAACGTCACTGGCATCATTTCCTCCATGACAAAATTATTGGTCCATTACTCCCAGTAAATCCCCTCATAACTTATACCAAAGCGCCCAATTTAGGTATTCAGATAGCGCCGACTGTTAAAAGAAAGCAGAAGAAAATAAACCAAAACTGGCTAAAACCAGATGGCTTCTTTAGATGCGGGTCCTGTATAGGATGCAAAAAAACTAGATTTCCCAAAAAAACAGAAAAAATCTCCTCAACTCAGAATGCATTCTCGATGGATATTAAAGGCTTTTTGACATGCAACTCCTCCAGCGTGGTCTATCTGATCCAGTGCCCATGCAATAAACAATATGTTGGGAGGACTAAACGACAGTTAAAGGTTCGCATGTCTGAACATTTAAACAATATAGCCAAAGGCTGTGAAAATAATGCTCTATCAAGGCATTTTAAAGAAATCCACAATAAAGATGGCGGAGGCCTTTCCTTCCTAGCACTGGAGCAGATAGATCATGACTGGAGGGGTGGCAACCACATTGAAAAAATGTCAAGGGCAGAATCGAAACGAATTTATGATTTTGGAAGTCTTATACCTAGAGGATTAAATGCAGATTTGGAGATTTTTGGCTTTCTTTAATATTATGGGACATATGTTTCTCTCTGTTAGGGAATCGCATGCTTGACTGTTTATCAGTGCTGCGGCTCTCTCTCGGAGACAGACATGTGTACCCTTTTCCCTGCCTAATATTGTATATCCGGAAAATGATCTATAATCCCAAAAGAACTTCTGCCATATCTTTAAAATACAAAATCGACTCACTCTCTATATCTTGTTGACATTGGATGAATATTTTGATAAATATCCATTGTACTTTGAACAATCCGAATAGGATGTTATTTGGATGGGAATTATAATAATGCAGCTCACATTTTTATCATTTTTAATAATAAAAGTTTTATAATTTTTTATATGTATTTATGATGCTGATTGGTATACAGTATATGAGGAAAGATGGCAAATGAACTAATGAGATATAATTGAAATATGTTTTTTAAAAAAATTGGCTGATAAAAATCACTATAAAAGTTTAAGTAGAGTTGTTGCAACAAAATCCTTGAAGGATTTTTGTATCCTGAGAAGATCTGCAGTTTTTGTTAAAAAAACGCATGTGCCAAACAAAAACGCACCTAAAACGCAATAAAAACGCAAGTAGAAAAATTGAAAAATAATGCGATTTATGAAATAGTAGATGAGAAAAAATGTGTAGGATATACATGAAAAAAGAAAAAATGATATCCAATGCATCTAAAAAGAGAAAAAATGTTGTTGAAAAATATTCCATTTCTGACTTTTGGAATTTCCAACCAGGAGTATAAAAATCAATCCAATATGGAGTAGGGTCATTACCACTGAGGAAGAGGAGAGGTGTCCTCGAAACGCGTTTGGTTTCTAGGGATCTGGACAAAGATCTATATATGACCCAGCTATAAGAAGATTTTCCTTATATTTTGCGGGACAACAGTGCACTGTATCCCTGATCGGACGAAAACGAAGCTTGTGCCCTATACAACTGGCCGCTACGTCACTTCCGGAGTGACGATCTTGTCTCCGACTCCACGTGGAACGCTGACCAAGGAACAGCCGGGACGCCGGCTCTCAGCAGCGTTTAGATCACTTGGAGGATTGTCCGACACAAAGGAGAAGGTAAGCCCACATAGTGGGTTGTCATCTGTACACCGTCCCGGAGTGCCGGACTGATATAGAGACATACCCGTATAGCGGGCTGATAATATATATGTCTTGAAATACCGGAGGGACTGATTATTATTGAAGCATACTAATAGAGTGGGCGTTATCAGATATACTCTGAGCTGTTAAAATATACAGCCTGCTTGAAAAGGAACATTATACCTAAAGTTCAACATAACTGAAGTATCTCAATACTGGATCTTTCTCCATTAGGAACAAAAAAGAAGTTTTATCCCTTTATTGCTAATTTCTCAAGGACTTGCAACATTGATAAAATTTATCACCTTGATTTATTTGTCACCATTGACACCAGACTGTGTTTATTTATCAACAGTGTATGTAATTACGCATTTTATCAATATTAATTTTAACCTTTTATGTACCTACATTAAATTTTGTGATTTGCAACCTAATGACCCCTGTGTTGAGAGTGCCAGTCTTCTACTATTTTACTATTTTTGCCGTGAAGGGTGTTTCACATTTAGACTAGAGCACCTCGTAGTGGATGCGAGTGGGTGAGCTATTTCCTATATTTCTTTTACTTTGACTTGATTTTCACCCAATTAGGAAATTTAGCACCCCATATCGCCGCCATGGACATATGGAGTCATATGGAAAGCAAAAAACAAAAGGCAGAAACCTTTATGTTTAATGGTACGGACAATTCCCATAGCGAAAGTGGGGAGACATCCGTTTCGGATATGTTCAGAGAACTTGAATGGATTATGCAGAAACAACTTAGGCAAATTTGGGAGATACGATCTTTAAAACAGTACTTAACTCATGATAGAATCCCAAAAGGATTGCAACTAATAAAAACACCTGCACAAGATTTAATGGGGGAAGAGTTCGACAAAGAATGGCAAGGGCTCCTTATGAAACAATCACGGGAGCTTGTAGAATTAATTATAAAAAGGAGATCTGAGATTTTGGCTAACTTGTCTCAGAAAATCTCTGAATTAAAAATTATATTAGATAAACTACCAAAAAATGAGATATATAATATGTGGCAGGAGAGACTCTGTAAGAGTCTTGATAAAATGGAACAGGAGATTATATTGAAGAAGGCCAAAAAACATAAAAATATATCCAAGCCTTACAGCAATGAAAATCGGACAAATAGGATAGACGCAATAGGGGATGCACATGATTATGCACGGGAAGAAACCCCTGAACGCGAGATATATAATATACCAACTCAAAATCGATATGAAACCCTGACACATCATTCTTTTTTAGATCAAACTCCCCCCCATCATCCACCGAGAATTCGGCGGAGAGGGTCACGTTCACCGGAACAAAACATAATGACACAAACCCCTCACAGACCCCCTTACAATTTGCGACACAGAATTTCACCACAAGAACAAAGGAAACCCACTTATGCGAAAGCTCATCTACGAAAACACGAGCACAACACACAGAAAAATTACACACAAGACAATCAACAACAACATCACAAACAGTATCCTCCAAAATCACAAAGACACGAAGAGGAAAAAAGAAAATTCGAGCACAGAAGACACTATTAAATATGGATTCAAATAATATAATTAATCTTAGCACTATTAATCTTAGTTCACAACAGATCACGTTATTAAACAAAGGTTTGAAATTTGCCCCTACCACTAAATTGAATAAATTTAATACCTATATAGGTATTCAAAAATTTATTAGAAAATTATGTTTAAAAAAATATTTTTTAAAAAATCCGGTAACTATTAACAATGAACGAAGTGACCCATTTACACATACTCAACTAAAGTGTAAATCAAAAAAATTTCCCAGAGCCGAAATAAGTCCTGAAATGATGGCTTTTCAAAAAAATGTGGAAACGGATCTAGAACGGATGAAAGAAAGAAATTATAATAGTAATAATCTAACTAGAGGAGAGTTTAAAGCCTTACAGGAACTCCAGAAAGAACATAATATAATTATTCGACCGGCTGATAAGGGCGGCGCTATAGTTATCTGGGGACAAGAACAATACCATAATGAATGTATGAGACAACTTACGGATCAATCCACATATAGATTGATTAAAGCAGATCCTCTGACAATATTCAGAGCCTCCTTACTAGAATACTGCAACAGAGGATTACAGCAGGGGATCCTCCAAGAACATGAACACAGATTTATCATGGGCACACCGGGGAGATTGCCAATATTTTACTGTTTACCAAAAGTACATAAGGACTTGACCAATCCCCCCGGTCGCCCTATTATATCAGGAATAGGTTCCCTGACATCCAATCTGTCGCAGTATTTGGACACTTTACTTCAGCCCTTTGTTAAAAAATCTATGTCTCATATTAGAGACACTACACAAATAATAAAAGAATTAGAAGGTTTGGACGTCCAACCAGAATGGATTATAAATACATTGGACGTCCAATCACTATATACGGTGATAGATCATGAGCAGGGAGTGGAGGCTCTTAAGAAGCAATTAAAGGGGGATAATACCCTCAAAACAGAACAGATAGACTTCATTGTGGAGGGAGTTGACCATATCTTACGCCACAATTATTTCATGTTTGAGGAAGATTTTTATTTACAGCTGAGGGGCACCGCCATGGGAACCAGGTTCGCCCCCAGTTATGCCAATTTGTTCCTGGCCCAGTGGGAACAGGAGACCATTGGTTCTAGACTGGGGGGGGACCTGGTCCTATGGCGGCGTTATATAGATGATATTATTTTTATTTGGCGCAAAGATGAGATTAGCTTATCCAAATTTTTGGAAGACCTGAATGTCAACAAATATAATCTGTGTTTTACGGTTGGACCGGACACAGAAAAAACTGATTTTTTGGATATTCAGATCATGAGAAAAGAAAACAAATATATTTGTAATACTCATCACAAACCGACAGCAAAAAATGGGTTCATCCTTTTTTCAAGTTGTCATTTGCCAACCTGGCTTATGAATATTCCTTTTGGACAGTTTCGACGTATTAGAAGAAACTGTACAGAAGAAACTCAATTTGAAAGAGAAGCCTCCATAATGAATATACAGTTTAAAGAAAAGCTCTATCCAGATAAATTATTAGATGAGGCACTAGACAAAGTGAGAAAGTTGGAGAGAGCCACTTTCTTTGATGAAAATAAAATACAGAAATCAAACCAAAATTCAGAATTTAGGATGATCCTGCCGTATAACGCTTGCTCCAAACAGATAACGGGAATCATAAAACGTCACTGGCATCATTTCCTCCATGACAAAATTATTGGTCCATTACTCCCAGTAAATCCCCTCATAACTTATACCAAAGCGCCCAATTTAGGTATTCAGATAGCGCCGACTGTTAAAAGAAAGCAGAAGAAAATAAACCAAAACTGGCTAAAACCAGATGGCTTCTTTAGATGCGGGTCCTGTATAGGATGCAAAAAAACTAGATTTCCCAAAAAAACAGAAAAAATCTCCTCAACTCAGAATGCATTCTCGATGGATATTAAAGGCTTTTTGACATGCAACTCCTCCAGCGTGGTCTATCTGATCCAGTGCCCATGCAATAAACAATATGTTGGGAGGACTAAACGACAGTTAAAGGTTCGCATGTCTGAACATTTAAACAATATAGCCAAAGGCTGTGAAAATAATGCTCTATCAAGGCATTTTAAAGAAATCCACAATAAAGATGGCGGAGGCCTTTCCTTCCTAGCACTGGAGCAGATAGATCATGACTGGAGGGGTGGCAACCACATTGAAAAAATGTCAAGGGCAGAATCGAAACGAATTTATGATTTTGGAAGTCTTATACCTAGAGGATTAAATGCAGATTTGGAGATTTTTGGCTTTCTTTAATATTATGGGACATATGTTTCTCTCTGTTAGGGAATCGCATGCTTGACTGTTTATCAGTGCTGCGGCTCTCTCTCGGAGACAGACATGTGTACCCTTTTCCCTGCCTAATATTGTATATCCGGAAAATGATCTATAATCCCAAAAGAACTTCTGCCATATCTTTAAAATACAAAATCGACTCACTCTCTATATCTTGTTGACATTGGATGAATATTTTGATAAATATCCATTGTACTTTGAACAATCCGAATAGGATGTTATTTGGATGGGAATTATAATAATGCAGCTCACATTTTTATCATTTTTAATAATAAAAGTTTTATAATTTTTTATATGTATTTATGATGCTGATTGGTATACAGTATATGAGGAAAGATGGCAAATGAACTAATGAGATATAATTGAAATATGTTTTTTAAAAAAATTGGCTGATAAAAATCACTATAAAAGTTTAAGTAGAGTTGTTGCAACAAAATCCTTGAAGGATTTTTGTATCCTGAGAAGATCTGCAGTTTTTGTTAAAAAAACGCATGTGCCAAACAAAAACGCACCTAAAACGCAATAAAAACGCAAGTAGAAAAATTGAAAAATAATGCGATTTATGAAATAGTAGATGAGAAAAAATGTGTAGGATATACATGAAAAAAGAAAAAATGATATCCAATGCATCTAAAAAGAGAAAAAATGTTGTTGAAAAATATTCCATTTCTGACTTTTGGAATTTCCAACCAGGAGTATAAAAATCAATCCAATATGGAGTAGGGTCATTACCACTGAGGAAGAGGAGAGGTGTCCTCGAAACGCGTTTGGTTTCTAGGGATCTGGACAAAGATCTATATATGACCCAGCTATAAGAAGATTTTCCTTATATTTTGCGGGACAACAGTGCACTGTATCCCTGATCGGACGAAAACGAAGCTTGTGCCCTATACAACTGGCCGCTACGTCACTTCCGGAGTGACGATCTTGTCTCCGACTCCACGTGGAACGCTGACCAAGGAACAGCCGGGACGCCGGCTCTCAGCAGCGTTTAGATCACTTGGAGGATTGTCCGACACAAAGGAGAAGGTAAGCCCACATAGTGGGTTGTCATCTGTACACCGTCCCGGAGTGCCGGACTGATATAGAGACATACCCGTATAGCGGGCTGATAATATATATGTCTTGAAATACCGGAGGGACTGATTATTATTGAAGCATACTAATAGAGTGGGCGTTATCAGATATACTCTGAGCTGTTAAAATATACAGCCTGCTTGAAAAGGAACATTATACCTAAAGTTCAACATAACTGAAGTATCTCAATACTGGATCTTTCTCCATTAGGAACAAAAAAGAAGTTTTATCCCTTTATTGCTAATTTCTCAAGGACTTGCAACATTGATAAAATTTATCACCTTGATTTATTTGTCACCATTGACACCAGACTGTGTTTATTTATCAACAGTGTATGTAATTACGCATTTTATCAATATTAATTTTAACCTTTTATGTACCTACATTAAATTTTGTGATTTGCAACCTAATGACCCCTGTGTTGAGAGTGCCAGTCTTCTACTATTTTAATATAATGATTATAGTTGGTAGGGATTAGTATAAATTAGTCCATCTAGATATATAAATATATATATAGAGATAAAATATATAAAAATAAAATCCTAAATAAAAGGTGTAGGGATGAAATATAATCAGTAATAAGATAAAAGGACTGTTAATATATTTCAATTAAAATTATATTACACTAGAATGAACCAATGGATTATTAGTATACTTAAATTATGTTTAGATTATACTAAAAATATATATAATAGATCAATATATTCCTATAATGTGTTAGAATAATATGACTGAATGGATTCATAGGGTTTTAGTTGCTTATTCAAAGTGGTATTGATAAATTCCTTAGTACTATGTTATGTTATTTCGTTATTCTATTAAAAATTAAAAATTGACATATTCAAGGCACTCATTGAGACCGAATGGTGTTAAAGTGTTCAGGTGAAATATCCAGTACATTTCTTTTTTACACAGTGTCTGGAAACAGTGGGTAACCTGTTCGATTGGAGTCACCCGTAGGCTTATAGGGTTGCTATCGTGTACTTTAGCAAAGTGTCTGGACACGCTATGGGTGAGCACTTTTCTCGTGATGTTGGAACGGTGTTCATTCATTCTTTCACGAAGGGTTTGTGTGGTACGGCCCACGTAATAGAGTGAACAGGAGCATTGCAGAAGGTAAACGACATTCATCGTGCTGCAGTCCATATGTTGTTTAAATGTGTAAATTTCGCCGTTTGAGGGATTTCTTATATTCTGAATATCATGTGTAATCATGAGGCAACATTTACACCTACTACCTTTACACTTAAATACACCTAGTGTGCCCTTAGATGTTTTTGAGGGGTGGTCTAATTTCGGGCAGGAGGGGGCTAATAGATTTTTCAAGGTTTTGGCTCTACGGAATGTAAGGATGGGTGTAGGGGCAATGCCTTTGTTCAAGAGTGGGTCTTTTAGTAATATTGACCAATTTTTTCTTAAAATTTCTCGGATCAAGTTATGTTGGGAACTATATCTGGTGACCAGGTTTAGACGGCGGGTAGAGCCAGGGTCCTGTTTCCCAAGTACAGACTTGTCTGCCTTTGGTTGTAGACTCTCTTGTTGGGTGGTTTTCGAGATTCTTTTTATGGAATTTTCTAATAGTTTTTTCGGGTAACCTTTGTCCCTAAATCTCTTCTTGAGAAACCCTATTTGACTCTTCACCGTATTATCCTCAGAGCAATTTCTCCTTATCCTTTTCAGTTGGCTGAATGGGATGTTTCTAATCCACTTTGTATGGTGACAGCTTGAGTATTCTAAATAACTGTTAGCGTCAACCGCCTTAAAATGAGTTTGTGTGACAATTTTCTTATCTTCTATGGTGAGTTTAAGATCCAAAAAGATGATCGATGTAGTATTATACTCCAAAGTAAAGGACAGATTCCAATCATGTAGGTTGAGTTTTTCAATAAAATTACATAGTTCCAAACTATCACCCTGCCAAATAAAAATAATATCATCTATAAATCTACGGTAAAATTTAATATTCGGGTGGGATAAAAGACCAAATTTCTCTTCAAACTTACCCATAAATAAATTAGCGTAAGACGGGGCAAATTTTGTGCCCATTGCCGTACCTTGGGTTTGCAGATAAAAATTGTTATTAAAAGTGAAGTAATTGTATTTTAAAATAAATTCCATGGCCCTACCAATAAAATCCCTCTGATTATCTGGCATCTGGGTATCCTGGGATAACGTGTGAATTGTAGCAGCGATACCTAGTTCATGTTTAATATTGGTGTAGAGGGCTGACACGTCCAATGTAACCCAAATAAAGTCATTTTCCCAACACAAGCTTTCAAGTGAGGTAATCAAGTGGGCTGTGTCCCTAATATAAGAAGGCAGCTTAGTGACATATTTCTGCAGATAATTGTCCACATATGCCGATAGGTTTGCTGTAAGGCCCCCAACCCCTGATATGATTGGCCTACCTGGGGGGTTGGTTAGGGATTTATGTATCTTTGGCAGAAAATAGAAGCGTGGAGTTGAGGGGTGTGCTGTTTGGAGGAAGTTTTTCAATTTCTTATCAATTAGTCCCCCTTCGTATCCTATTAGAACTAGATCATAGAGTGATTTTTTGAAACCTCGGGTAGGGTCCTCTGACAGGGGCTTATAAAAGTTTTTATCCGAAAGAATCCTCATGGATTCCGCAATGTAGTATTCTGTATCTAGAATCACGATCCCCCCTCCCTTGTCTGCACTTTTTATAACAATTTCCTTATTCCTCATTAAGGTTTTGATGGCAAGTTTCTCTTTATGTTTCAAATTTTCCTTTAACTTGTACCCTAGTCCCTTGTCGGTGTTATCTGTTTTTGGTTTGGCTATAGCCTCTTTGAGGTCCCTCATTGTTACATCATAGAAGTATTCAATGTAGGGGCCTTTGCTATCTAGTGGATAAAAGGTGGATTTCCCTCTGAGGTCACAGGGAATGGGTGCCTGGATGGATGTGTCGATCAAAGCAGGGGTCGGGTTGGATATACCCTTGGGTTCTAGGGATTTGCCCGCAAAATGTCTCTGTAGTGTTAGCTTCCTGATAAATTGGTTCAGGTCAACGAACACCTCAAAGAGGTCTGATTGGTCCGTGGGGCAGAATGAAAGTCCCTTGCTCAAAAGTAATATCTCATTGGAGTCTAGATTATACTTGGAGAGATTGAATATTCCCTTTGATCTCTCTAGTGCAGTAGGTGATGTTATTTCAGGATTTTCTTTGGTTTTAATTTTTTCTTTGCGGGACTGTCTGCGTTTTCCACCTCTTCTCCCTCTCTGCCGGAAATTTGTCTTTTGCGGGATCGGTTTAGTGGAGGAAAAAATTTGGTGATTTTGGTAAGGTGGATCTGGGTTTGGGGTTGACTCATTGGTGTCAGGTACGGGCTCACAGATAGAGTGGTGGTCCAGTTTTTTCGTATCGGGGGTGTCATGTTTTTGGTTGGTTTGGCTGTTGGCGAAATTCGCTCTAAAAAACTATTATCTACTATTGAGGATGGTAGTTTTAGGAAGTGGTCTGGACTACTAGTCGATACTGAGTGGGTAGAGAGGCCTAAAATGGATGTTCCTGGTTCGGGACTATCAATAGGCACTGAATGTGTAGAGATGTCTAGAATTGATACGACTGATGTTGGAGATGTGTGATCAGCTGATACCCTCAATTGTTCCGTAGTTGTTTCAGTAAAGGATCCTTCCATGTCAGCACGGCAGCTGCCTATTGGTGTATGATATATAGAGGTATTGCAATGATTGAAAGGTCTAGCTTCTTCAGAGTTACATCTATTGTCCGTTATTGTCAGCGACGCCGAAGGTAATTTAGGGGTGTCAAGTGGGGTGGGTTTGTTATTTTTATTGTTTATATTATTATTATTTGCCCGCCTTAGTGTCCTACCCTGGACAGAGCACGGTCTTTGGGTTGCCATCAGAGCCATTTGATGGGACCCTGAAAGGAATGGGGGTGTATTACTCGATGGCCTGGCAATGGGTTTGGACATTAAGGGTACAGGTCTCCTGGGATTGGATTCCTGTGTGGCAACCTGGTTCGATCTAGTTTTCCGATTGTCAAACCCGTATCTACTGCTGTTGTAGATGGTTCTACCTAAAATAACCGATTCTGCATATGTATATGATTCCTTATTAGTAATAGTTACATTGTCAATCCCAGTTGGATGGCGTGCTGTTTCGACTGGAGGGGGGGGGACCGCTTTGAGGGTGTTATGATGGGGTCTACTTACTAAAGGAGGAGGACCTGTTCTAGAGTGGATATTTGTTCTTTTCCTCTCCCATGCCCTAACCTTCTGGTCTCTATAGTCGGAAAGGTCCCTATAGAGTTTTGAGCATTTGGTTCTAACTTCCCTATATTCAAAGGTTCTAAATAGTTCCCTTTTCTGTAGTAACGGGGAGTGGGGGTCTATGGAACCTTTATCCCTATTTACATAACTCTTCAGTTTACCCGCAAGATGAAGGCACATTTGTTTTCTTTTGGTTATGAGAGTCCTCATATAGTCCCTAGAGCAGCGATCGCTGATACCAAGCCATTGGTTTTCAAAAGACGGGTCATTGGAAAAAGTTGGCTTTAGAGGCAATCGCAGACCTCTTGGTATAATGTCAAATAGCAAGTAGATAGAAAGAAAGAACCAATCTATTTCATTATGGATGAAGTCTTTCGTCAATTCGATGATATTGTCATCCGGATCCACAAGGTCTCCTACCTCCATTGTAGAATGGGTTGAGGCCCATGAGCCTTCTGCGGTTTTTGTGGGATAATGGTGGTTGAACTCGGTAAGTAATTGTTCTAGTTCACGTTTCAATCTGATAAAAAGGTTTGGAATATCGTCTTCAATGTAACTCCACCCTGAGTCAGCCATCCGTCCTCTGGTCTTGGGGGGATAGTTCCCCCGTTGATCCATGGAATGCAAAGAGAAAAGAAAAAAGAGGTTGAGTGGTCCCACCAGGACTGGAGGTCCTGGGGAAAAGGCGCCAGAGGGATGGAGGAGATGTAGATGTAGACAAAAGAAGTATAGAATATCCTATAGGATGAGATAAAAAAGCACCACAAACTACGTGCCTGTTGAATAACTATTCGGGGAAGGCAGCACAAGTGTTATAGGGATATGAAAAAAGATTTCATTCCCATTTGACAAATACCAATAACAGGTGAACCTAGTCTGGAGGTTCCAATTGAGGATCCAACCGGGCAAATAATAATAATATAAACAATAAAAATAACAAACCCACCCCACTTGACACCCCTAAATTACCTTCGGCGTCGCTGACAATAACGGACAATAGATGTAACTCTGAAGAAGCTAGACCTTTCAATCATTGCAATACCTCTATATATCATACACCAATAGGCAGCTGCCGTGCTGACATGGAAGGATCCTTTACTGAAACAACTACGGAACAATTGAGGGTATCAGCTGATCACACATCTCCAACATCAGTCGTATCAATTCTAGACATCTCTACACATTCAGTGCCTATTGATAGTCCCGAACCAGGAACATCCATTTTAGGCCTCTCTACCCACTCAGTATCGACTAGTAGTCCAGACCACTTCCTAAAACTACCATCCTCAATAGTAGATAATAGTTTTTTAGAGCGAATTTCGCCAACAGCCAAACCAACCAAAAACATGACACCCCCGATACGAAAAAAACTGGACCACCACTCTATCTGTGAGCCCGTACCTGACACCAATGAGTCAACCCCAAACCCAGATCCACCTTACCAAAATCACCAAATTTTTTCCTCCACTAAACCGATCCCGCAAAAGACAAATTTCCGGCAGAGAGGGAGAAGAGGTGGAAAACGCAGACAGTCCCGCAAAGAAAAAATTAAAACCAAAGAAAATCCTGAAATAACATCACCTACTGCACTAGAGAGATCAAAGGGAATATTCAATCTCTCCAAGTATAATCTAGACTCCAATGAGATATTACTTTTGAGCAAGGGACTTTCATTCTGCCCCACGGACCAATCAGACCTCTTTGAGGTGTTCGTTGACCTGAACCAATTTATCAGGAAGCTAACACTACAGAGACATTTTGCGGGCAAATCCCTAGAACCCAAGGGTATATCCAACCCGACCCCTGCTTTGATCGACACATCCATCCAGGCACCCATTCCCTGTGACCTCAGAGGGAAATCCACCTTTTATCCACTAGATAGCAAAGGCCCCTACATTGAATACTTCTATGATGTAACAATGAGGGACCTCAAAGAGGCTATAGCCAAACCAAAAACAGATAACACCGACAAGGGACTAGGGTACAAGTTAAAGGAAAATTTGAAACATAAAGAGAAACTTGCCATCAAAACCTTAATGAGGAATAAGGAAATTGTTATAAAAAGTGCAGACAAGGGAGGGGGGATCGTGATTCTAGATACAGAATACTACATTGCGGAATCCATGAGGATTCTTTCGGATAAAAACTTTTATAAGCCCCTGTCAGAGGACCCTACCCGAGGTTTCAAAAAATCACTCTATGATCTAGTTCTAATAGGATACGAAGGGGGACTAATTGATAAGAAATTGAAAAACTTCCTCCAAACAGCACACCCCTCAACTCCACGCTTCTATTTTCTGCCAAAGATACATAAATCCCTAACCAACCCCCCAGGTAGGCCAATCATATCAGGGGTTGGGGGCCTTACAGCAAACCTATCGGCATATGTGGACAATTATCTGCAGAAATATGTCACTAAGCTGCCTTCTTATATTAGGGACACAGCCCACTTGATTACCTCACTTGAAAGCTTGTGTTGGGAAAATGACTTTATTTGGGTTACATTGGACGTGTCAGCCCTCTACACCAATATTAAACATGAACTAGGTATCGCTGCTACAATTCACACGTTATCCCAGGATACCCAGATGCCAGATAATCAGAGGGATTTTATTGGTAGGGCCATGGAATTTATTTTAAAATACAATTACTTCACTTTTAATAACAATTTTTATCTGCAAACCCAAGGTACGGCAATGGGCACAAAATTTGCCCCGTCTTACGCTAATTTATTTATGGGTAAGTTTGAAGAGAAATTTGGTCTTTTATCCCACCCGAATATTAAATTTTACCGTAGATTTATAGATGATATTATTTTTATTTGGCAGGGTGATAGTTTGGAACTATGTAATTTTATTGAAAAACTCAACCTAAATGATTGGAATCTGTCCTTTACTTTGGAGTATAATACTACATCGATCATCTTTTTGGATCTTAAACTCACCATAGAAGATAAGAAAATTGTCACACAAACTCATTTTAAGGCGGTTGACGCTAACAGTTATTTAGAATACTCAAGCTGTCACCATACAAAGTGGATTAGAAACATCCCATTCAGCCAACTGAAAAGGATAAGGAGAAATTGCTCTGAGGATAATACGGTGAAGAGTCAAATAGGGTTTCTCAAGAAGAGATTTAGGGACAAAGGTTACCCGAAAAAACTATTAGAAAATTCCATAAAAAGAATCTCGAAAACCACCCAACAAGAGAGTCTACAACCAAAGGCAGACAAGTCTGTACTTGGGAAACAGGACCCTGGCTCTACCCGCCGTCTAAACCTGGTCACCAGATATAGTTCCCAACATAACTTGATCCGAGAAATTTTAAGAAAAAATTGGTCAATATTACTAAAAGACCCACTCTTGAACAAAGGCATTGCCCCTACACCCATCCTTACATTCCGTAGAGCCAAAACCTTGAAAAATCTATTAGCCCCCTCCTGCCCGAAATTAGACCACCCCTCAAAAACATCTAAGGGCACACTAGGTGTATTTAAGTGTAAAGGTAGTAGGTGTAAATGTTGCCTCATGATTACACATGATATTCAGAATATAAGAAATCCCTCAAACGGCGAAATTTACACATTTAAACAACATATGGACTGCAGCACGATGAATGTCGTTTACCTTCTGCAATGCTCCTGTTCACTCTATTACGTGGGCCGTACCACACAAACCCTTCGTGAAAGAATGAATGAACACCGTTCCAACATCACGAGAAAAGTGCTCACCCATAGCGTGTCCAGACACTTTGCTAAAGTACACGATAGCAACCCTATAAGCCTACGGGTGACTCCAATCGAACAGGTTACCCACTGTTTCCAGACACTGTGTAAAAAAGAAATGTACTGGATATTTCACCTGAACACTTTAACACCATTCGGTCTCAATGAGTGCCTTGAATATGTCAATTTTTAATTTTTAATAGAATAACGAAATAACATAACATAGTACTAAGGAATTTATCAATACCACTTTGAATAAGCAACTAAAACCCTATGAATCCATTCAGTCATATTATTCTAACACATTATAGGAATATATTGATCTATTATATATATTTTTAGTATAATCTAAACATAATTTAAGTATACTAATAATCCATTGGTTCATTCTAGTGTAATATAATTTTAATTGAAATATATTAACAGTCCTTTTATCTTATTACTGATTATATTTCATCCCTACACCTTTTATTTAGGATTTTATTTTTATATATTTTATCTCTATATATATATTTATATATCTAGATGGACTAATTTATACTAATCCCTACCAACTATAATCATTATATACCATCAGAAAATCGAATCTTTCAGTTTTATATTCTTATTTTTCACTATACATTAGGAGACTTACCCCACCCCCTTTCTAACATAAAATAGAAGGAAACTACCTATATATACAACTATCTTGATATCTGAGGCAAAAGTCCCACACTGGAACACATATGAGAGCCGCGATCCCCATCGGAGGCTGCTGTGCGTTCCACTGTGGAACGCACAGGAAGTGATGCGCGGGACGCTCCCTTGAAAATGCTGTGCGTTCCACTGTGGAACGCACAGGAGGTTGACATGTGGGCTGCTCACCGGAAGTCGCGGTGCGTTCCACACTGGAGCGCACGGCAATCCGGCTAGTTTAGGGTATATTATTATAGTTTCACGCCAACATATATGGCGATGAATATGTATTTAACTTATATATCTGGGGCTAGTCAATTGTGACATCCGTTTGCCGACTGTAGCAACTAGCTGGGTTCAAGCTGGGAGGGACTTGAACTTCCGGTTTGGGCCATACTCATCCTGCACGCCATCTCCATGTGCTATTTAAGTATCCATTAAAGGGGAAGCGCACCAAAAAGGAACAAGTCCTTTTTTGAAGCAGTGGAGACCCTTGTGAAAAGACCCCTGAAGGTAAATGATTTTTTAGTGTATTGCATAATGGAACTCAAACCTGTCCTTAATGTTTCATTGAGTAAATACGATGTAGCACTATTTGCAAGTGGAAGATATAACAGTCTAACCCTCTTCTGTATATCACAAGTGTTTTTTCTTTATACATCACAAGGTTTTTTGTTAGAGACATGTGAATGTGTATTTATTTATTATGTCCATATTCTATTCATGACTATGTATTTTTTTATGCTATTTATATATTTCTATATTTTTATATATCTTCATACATTTTCCATATACTCTATTGTGTGCACCTCTGTGTATCTAGTTGATTTAACCATATTGTATGTCTGAGAAAACCTTTTTTGTTCTCTTAATACCCCTGAAGAAGGAGGACTATAATACCTCCGAAACGCGTTGGGCTATTTTACTGTAATAAACTACATTGATCAGAAGCCTTGTCGTTGGCTGCCATCAATTGAAATCATTCTACATGAGATCCCGGCTAGGGGGGCAGTTGGCCACAGGTGTCTTGAGCTTTATCCTGTGACTACCCCCCCTGTGAAGTGAGTACTCCAGCTCTCATCATCAGGAATCTCCCCTTTGGAGAGTATTCTACATCTTTCATCACCATATATTATCCTCCGGCTTAAGGGGGTACTAACCACCACATCTAATTTCTCCACATCTATGGGAGTGGCGCCTTTACAGTGTTCCTTCTTTTTTGAATCACGTCCGGTTGGATCCTCAATTGGAACCTCCAGACTAGGTTCACCTGTTATTGGGATGCAGGGGAGCTGGGCTGCCCTGGTCCACCTTGTTTTCTGTGGGGGAGGCAGCAGTGCGGTGACCGGCACTGGCGCAGCTCAACCCCGGGAGAAGCAGAGAGGTCTAGTGCGTCTCTGTTGTCCCTGATGGTCTGGAACAAAAAGAAAAGAAAAAAGTAAAAATCAAAATTTTAACAAAATTTAAACAAGGAGAAAACAGCCCTGCAGAGCAGGGTGTGTCTTGCCTCCTTGGACACTAAGCAAAAAAAAAATGGCAGTCTCTCTCTCCAGGCTAAGGGTATAGCTGTGGAGGAGGGGCTTAACAGTTTTACAACAGAAAATTTTACAACAGAAAGTGAAAAATGTAATTTTTTTGCAAAAAAATCTGTCATTTTTTAATTTATATAAAAAAAAAGTAAAAATGTCAGCAACAATGAAATACCACCAAATGAAAGCTCTTTTAGTGAGAAGAAAAGGAGGTAAAATTAATTTGGGTGGTAAGTTGTATGACGGAGCAATAAACCGTGAAAGTAGTGTAGTGCAGAATTGTAAAAAGTGGTCTGGTCATTAAGGGGGTTTAAGCTAGGGGGGCTGAGGTGGTTAAAAAGAAGAGCAAACGGCCATTCTATAGTAAACTTCCACTTAGCCGATTCATACCAGGCTGCAGACCTGACAGAAACTTCTTCTAGTGATTCCAAAGTGTGGACCACCCAAAGAGAGAGATCATTATATTATAAAGATACCTTCCTGATACCATACAGCTTTTCTTTACAGCTGAATGTTAAAAATATATTTTCATTTACATTTTTTAAATATCTTAAAATATATTTGAGTGACACAATATATTGTACATATATGTCAAACATAAATTTATTTACTAAATATATTCAAAATATATTTCTCTTCCATATGGGTTAAACAATGCCCCAATATGCTGCACACCCCACCTGTATTAATCATTGCCCCCCAATATGCTGCACACACCGCCTGGATGGAGAAATGTCCCCCAAAATGCTGCACACACCATCTGGATGAAGCAATGCCCCCCAAAATACTGCATACACCGCCTGGATGAAGCAAAGCCCCCCAAAGTACTGCACACACCGCCTGGATAGAGAAATGCCCCCCAATATGCTGCACACACCGCCTGGATGTAGAAATGCCCCTCAATATGCTGCACACACCGCCTGGATGGAGAAATGCCCCTCAATATGCTGCACACACCGCCTGGATGGAGAAATGCCCCCCAATATGCTGCACACACCATCTGGATGAAGCAATGCCCCCCCCAATATGCTGCGCACACCGCCTGGATGGAGAAATGCCCCCCAATATGCTGCGCACACCATCTGGATGAAGCAATGCCCCCCAATATGCTGCACACACCGCCTGGATGGAGAAATGCCCCCCAATATGCTGCGCACACCATCTGGATAAAGCAATGCCCCCCAATATGCTGCACACACCATCTGGATGAAGCAATGCCCCCCAAAATACTGCATACACCGCCTGGATGAAGCAAAGCCCCCCAAAGTACTGCACACACCGCCTGGATAGAGAAATGCCCCCCAATATGTTGCACACGCCGCCTGGATGGAGAAATGCCCCTCAATATGCTGCACACACCGCCTGGATGGAGAAATGCCCCTCAATATGCTGCACACACCGCCTGGATGGAGAAATGCCCCCCAATATGCTGCACACACCATCTGGATGAAGCAATGCCCCCCAATATGCTGCACACACCGCCTGGATGGAGAAATGCCCCCCAATATGCTGCACACACCATCTGGATGAAGCAATGCCCCCCAATATGCTGCACACACCGCCTGGATGGAGAAATGCCCCCCAAAAAGCTGAACACACCATCTGGATGAAGCAATGCCCCCCAAAGTACTGCGCACACCGCCTGGATGGAGAAATGCCCTCCCAATATGCTGCACACACCTGGTGGAGTACACAATGCCCCCCAAATATGCTGCATCCCCCTTTGAAGCATTGTCCCCCAAAATGCTGCACACCCCACCTGTATTAATCATTGCCCCTTGTCCCCCAAAATGCTGCACACCCCACCTGTTTTAATCATTGCCCCCCAATATGCTGCAACCACGCCCCCTGCTAGAAGCCAGCAATCTAATGAGCGCTGTGTAGTGTGGAAAATCCGCGCGTGCGCAGTGTCAGGGTAAGGAGATGTTTTGCATGTCGAAAGACTGTGAAATCTCCTTAACCCTGACAGCGCATGCGCGGCTGGGTGCACGCGCAGTATTCTCGCGCGCACCCAGGAATCGGCGCGCACTGTATCATGAGTTCACTAAGTTCCTGGTCGCCCGTTGTACTGCGCAAGCGCGGAGGCGCACACCCCCGGAAGTCACGTGGGGTAAGTTTTTTTTCAAGGTAAGGTTTTTTCTCTGAACACCGGTGTAGCGTTACATTACCCTACCTCGTGAGATTTCCCTACCTCCTGACTTCCTGTCGCATCGGAGATGACGTATGGGGGCGTGCCTTAGGTTTGACCATCTGCGCATGCGCAAAAGGGCAGTATAGGGAAAATCTCTGCCGATTTTAGCAGCACACCGGGACACTGCGCATGCGTCGGGGAGCCGAGGTAGGGAAATATTACGGCCCAGTGCGCAAGCGTGGTTAACTCATGAAAATCCACCCGATATATGCGCCTGCGCAGTGTGGGGGTAGGGAAAAATTACGTCCCAGTGCGCAAGCGCCGAGGGTAGTATAAATATCCATTTCAAAAGCGCTTTTAACCCTTTGCAGGAGCTATTCTCATATTGGTTCTTGATTGATTGTTCTCTTATATACAGGGAGTGCAGAATTATTAGGCAAGTTGTATTTTTGAGGATTAATTTTATTATTGAACAACAACCATGTTCTCAATGAACCCATAAAACTCATTAATATCAAAGCTGAATATTTTTGGAAGTAGTTTTTAGCTTGTTTTTAGTTTTAGCTATTTTAGGGGGATATCTGTGTGTGCAGGTGACTATTACTGTGCATAATTATTAGGCAACTTAACAAAAAACAAATATATACCCATTTCAATTATTTATTTTTACCAGTGAAACCAATATAACATCTCAACATTCACAAATATACATTTCTGACATTCAAAAACAAAAACAAATCAGTGACCAATATAGCAACCTTTCTTTGCAAGGACACTCAAAAGCCTGCCATCCATGGATTCTGTCAGTGTTTTGATCTGTTCACCATCAACATTGCGTGCAGCAGCAACCACAGCCTCCCAGACACTGTTCAGAGAGGTGTACTGTTTTCCCTCCTTGTAAATCTCACATTTGATGATGGACCACAGGTTCTCAATGGGGTTCAGATCAGGTGAACAAGGAGGCCATGTCATTAGATTTTCTTCTTTAATACCCTTTCTTGCCAGCCACGCTGTGGAGTACTTGGACGCGTGTGATGGAGCATTGTCCTGCATGAAAATCATGTTTTTCTTGAAGGATGCAGACTTCTTCCTGTACCACTGCTTGAAGAAGGTGTCTTCCAGAAACTGGCAGTAGGACTGGGAGTTGAGCTTGACTCCATCCTCAACCCGAAAAGGCCCCACAAGCTCATCTTTGATGATACCAGCCCAAACCAGTACTCCACTTCCACCTTGCTGGCGTCTGAGTCGGACTGGAGCTCTCTGCCCTTTACCAATCCAGCCACGGGCCCATCCATCTGGCCCATCAAGACTCACTCTCATTTCATCAGTCCATAAAACCTTAGAAAAATCAGTCTTGAGATATTTCTTGGCCCAGTCTTGACGTTTCAGCTTGTGTGTCTTGTTCAGTGGTGGTCGTCTTTCAGCCTTTCTTACCTTGGCCATGTCTCTGAGTATTGCACACCTTGTGCTTTTGGGCACTCCAGTGATGTTGCAGCTCTGAAATATGGCCAAACTGGTGGCAAGTGGCATCTTGGCAGCTGCACGCTTGACTTTTCTCAGTTCATGGGCAGTTATTTTGCGCCTTGGTTTTTCCACACGCTTCTTGCGACCCTGTTGACTATTTTGAATGAAACGCTTGATTGTTCGATGATCACGCTTCAGAAGCTTTGCAATTTTAAGAGTGTTGCATCCCTCTGCAAGATATCTCACTATTTTTGACTTTTCTGAGCCTGTCAAGTCCTTCTTTTGACCCATTTTGCCAAAGGAAAGGAATTTGCCTAATAATTATGCACACTTGATATAGGGTGTTGATGTCATTAGACCACACCCCTTCTCATTACAGAGATGCACATCACCTAATATGCTTAATTGGTAGTAGGCTTTCGAGCCTATACAGCTTGGAGTAAGACAACATGCATAAAGAGGATGATGTGGTCAAAATACTCATTTGCCTAATAATTCTGCACGCAGTGTATAGGTTCTATTATTTAGGGGGTCTGTCTGTGCAGTATATGGGGGGGTCTGTCTGCGCAGTATTTGGGGGGGTCTGTCTGCGCAGTATATGGGGGGGTCTGTCTGCGCAGTATATGGGGGGGTCTGTCTGCACAGTATATTAGGGGGTCTGTCTGCGCAGTATATGGGGGGGTCTGTCTGCGCAGTATATGGGGGGTCTGTCTGCGCAGTATATAGGGGGGTCTGTCTGCGCAGTATATAGGGGGGTCTGTCTGTGCAGTATATAGGGGGTCTGTCTGCGCGGTATATAGGGGGGGTGTCTGCACATTGTATATGGAGGTCTGCACAGTATATTGGATGGTGTCCGCCCAGTATATTGAAGTTGTGGGGTCTACGCAGTATATTTTTGGTGTCTGCGCAGTTTATTGGGGGGCTATCTACGCAGTATATGGGGGGCTATCTACGCAGTATATGGGGGTTATCTACGCAGTATATTGTGTGTGTCTGCGCAGTATATTGGTCTGCTTTCTGTGCAGTATATGGGTGGCTATCTACGCAGTATATTGAAGTTGTCTGCGCAATATATTGGGGGATGGATGTGCAGCATATTTGGGGGGGGGGCAGTGCATTATATTTGTGGGCTGTGCGTTAGATGTGGAGCTGTGCAGCACGTGTGGCCTGTGTGGTAGATGTGTACAACCCTAGTTTAACAAAGAATAAAAATAAATTCCCTAGATCTCCTATGCCATGGCATGTTTTTTGCTACGAAACTGCAGCCATCTCGTCACTTGGAGAAGGATGAGAAGCTGCCCCCCAGCCCGAGGGACTGCCCCACATCTGCCACCAAATCCATTGCTCACTGAATTCAGTAATCTCCGTCTCTGTGTCTCCCACAGTCTGTGTGTCTGTCTGCTGTATATATGTGGAACGTCCGTCTGCATGCACTGCGTCTGTTCTGCCATTTACTCTAACCATGCTGACCAGCATGTTCTCCTATGGAACACGAAGTACCTGAAGTGGAATGAAGAAGCCCATGTTTGAGGCCCGCGCCCTGGCTGGAGCATTGAAGGGGCATCTGACACCTGACAAGCTGCTCCTGTTTGCACAGCTACTTCAGCATTGTGTACTGTGAGCACCGCGAGTTCAGAGGTCGGCAACCATAGGCCGTCCACATGCTGTGAATTACATCTCCCATCATGCTAGCAAAGCATAATGAGAGGTGTAGTCCAAAACATCTGGAATACCAAATGCGTATGAATGAAAAGTATGGTGTGTGTGTGAATGGTCAGTAACAAGGGTTGAAGCCTTGACGTGGCGTTACTGCTCACATGTGTATCCATGTGCCAATTCAACCAATGTGAGTGACTGTAAGGCCTATTGCACACAACCGAATGGCTTTTTCAGTGTTTTGCGGTCCGTTTTTCACGGATCCGTTGTTCCGTTTTTTGTTTCCATTGTGTTTCCATTTTTGTTCCGTTTTTCCGTTCCGTTTTTCCGTATGGCATATACAGTATACAGTAATTACATAGATAAAATTGGGCTGGGCATAACATTTTCAATAGATGGTTCAGCAAAAAACGGAACGGAAACGGAAGACATACGGATGCATTTCCGTATGTGTTCCGTTTTTTTTGCGGACCCATTGACTTGAATGTAACCACAGACCGTGATTTGCGGGCAATAATAGGACATGTTCTATGTTAAAACGGAACGGAAAAAACGGAAATACGGAAACGGAATGCATACGGAGTACATTCCGTTTTATTTTGCGGAACCATTGAAATGAATGATTCCGTATACGGAACGCAAAAAACGGCCAGAAAACGGGAAAAAAAACGGCCGTGTGCAGGAGGCCTAATACTGATGAGGTAACTATAAATATTGTGACGATAGAGAATTAAACGACCGTATCTCCTACACACTGCTTACACTGTGACCGTATCTCCTACACACTGCTTACACTGTGACCGTATCTCCTACACACTGCTACTCTTTTTATTATAAAAGTACAAAACTTTACAAAATAAAACAAACAATTTCAAATAAAACAATTCTCATAAAACAATGTTATTACTGGCCCAGCCACACACATCCACACTCACACTCACATTCATGCCCCAACAACATATCAAACTTAACAACTAACCTTATAACTATAAAACTTACCTGGCCGCCCGGCTGTAAAACCCAAACAAAAATAGGACTAATCGTCATAAACAGAAAAGTATATAATGAACAGAAAATATCAAACATAAACATAAATAAGTCAATATAACTAAATAAATAAAGGCGACCTTTCCCAAAAAAAAAAACAACAAGGCGACTTTGCCAAATACATACATAATTATTTATATATTTTTGTTTTCTTTTTTTTTTTCTTTTTTCTCCCGTCACCTGTTTATAGAAAAATCACCAACCTAACCTATTCTATCCCTACTCACACTATCCTTTTACCCATCACCCGACACCCAGGGCTGACCTTCGCCTCATGTCTCTATCATGTCCGCATAGTCCAAGGCCAGCCCTTCCTTCACCACCCACATCTAGCCCCTCGCCCCATGTCCTCCCATGTCCGCATAGTCCAGGGCTAGATGCAGGCCTCCCCACTCAAAACACAAAAGGACACATAAAAATTATCCCCCCCTTCCTCACCCACCCAACCTAACTAATCCCAACTTTCCCTCCTCTAGCAAACATAACTCACATAACTACATAACAAACTCCCGAAGGCCCAAGTTCGGTCTTTGCAAGCCTTTTTCAAAAACCTCAACTTACTACAAAACAAAAATCTAGTGTGGAAGCGTCAGCCCACCACCAGGAACAGTACGACTAGACTTACGGTACATCAAAAGCAAAGCCTCTCCAGAGGAGAGAGGCCCTACTGGTACCCAGTCTCTCATACTCAAGAGAACGCACCTTCACCAGGCCACCCAAGATGTTCCTACAAACCTCGTCCACCGGGAGGACTTTCTGCTGCGTAGAAACTAAACACCGTGCGTTCCACGTGTAGAACCTAACCACTATGCTAACTAAAAAACTTGTGCACGGGTCCCTCCTTCCCAGGTCTCTGAACACTCCGTAGGCCCACTCCGCATAGGAGAGGCTGGCTAGCCTGGGCCAGCCAATGGAAGCTCCCACCCGTTCATACACCTCTGTATTAAAAGGACAATGAAGCAGGAAGTGCTCCATACTTTCTAGTATGGAGCCGCACTCCTCCCGGGGACAACCCCTTTCCTCAGAGTTCCTGTACTTCAGGTTGTCCCTTACATACAGCCTCCCGTGAAAGCAGCGCCAAGCCAAGTCCCAAAACTTCAAGGGGATCCTTGCAGAATTTAGCAACTGTAACCCCTTGTCTAGATCCCGGCTTGGGCAATCCTTGAGGGCCAGGGGCTTCTGAAAGTGGGACAACAAGACCCTCTCGTCAAGGGATCTCCTTGACAGGGTCCTGATTTCCCTCACCTCCAAACCCCACCGGCGGATCACCTTCAGAATCGGGGTGACATAAGCCGGAAGATATCCGTGAGGCGTACGCAAGTCCTTCACTCGCCCTCCTGTCTCCCATTCCTGGAAGAAAGGCCGAAACCACCCCCTGCAGGAGACTATCCACGGAGGAGCCCTCTCCATCCAGAGGTTTGCCAAATTGATCTTAACAAAGGTGTTCACGAGAAACACCACGGGGTTGACCATAGATAACCCCCCTAGTCTCCTCGTGCGATAAGTCACCTCTCTCTTGATCAGGTTCAGCCTATTCCCCCATAAAAGCTGGAAGAACAGGCTATAAACCCGAGTCCAGAGAGGCTCTGGCAAGATACACACGCTACCCAAATAGATAAGCAAAGGGAGAAGGTAAGTCTTGATCAGATTCACCCTTTCCCTGAGGGTCAAAGACCAACCCTTCCACTGGCCGACCTTCTGAGCGGCGATCTTGAGCCTGTCGTCCCAATTTTGGGTGGGATAATCCCCGTGGCCGAAATGGATGCCTAGAACTTTTGCCGACGACTGGGGCCCCGGAAGGGTGTCCGGGAGATCGAAAACTGGATCACCCCCTCCCAGCCAGAGACTCTCGCACTTATCCCGATTGATCATGGACCCGGATGCCTCCGAGTAGCTGTCCACCTCAGACATCACGTACTCCGCCTCCCCTCTCGAGGACACGAAAACGGTGACGTCGTCGGCGTACGCTACTGCCCTCAGAGCGGCTTCCGGCGCTGCCGGATCCATCCCGACTCCCGCCAACGGACCACGATCGATCCTCTTAAGAAAGGGATCGATCGCGAACACGTATAAAAGCGGGCTCAAAGGACTACCCTGACGAACGCCAGACTCAACCTCGAAAGAGCAGCCAGACCAACCGTTCACAAGCGGGAAACTCTCCGCCCCCGCGTACAAGATCTTTAACCAATCAACAAACCCCCCCGGCAGGCCGTACTTCAGAAGGACCGACCAGAGGTACTCGTGGTTCACCCGATCGAACGCCTTTGCCTGATCTAAGGACAGCATGTACCCCTTCCAGTGACCCGCTCTACTCCGCTCCACTGCCTCTCGGACACCGAGCACAGCACTGAGAGTACTGCGGCCTGGAACCGAGCAATGCTGGGCCACCGAAAGGAGCTGGGGTGCAAATTTCACCAACCGATTGAACAGTATCTTGGCCAGAATCTTTCTGTCCGTATTGAGAAGTGCTATGGGACGCCAGTTCTCGATACGGCTCGGATCTTTACCCTTTGACAGAAGGATCAGGGCTGACCTCCTCATTGACTTCGGCAGAGTGCCCGAGGATAGACACTCATTGAATACCTCAGTCAAAAGGGGACATAAAGAGTCCTTAAAGGCCTTATAAAACTCGGATGTTAAGCCATCCGGGCCCGGCGACTTCTTCAGAGCTAACCCTTCCACCGCCAGGATTACTTCCTCCTTCCTGATCTCTTCCACCAAAACGTCAAAAGAGAGGTGAGCTCCCGACTCAGGGGCGATGTCAGCCAGGAAAGCCGACATCTTGTCCCGATCCAGATCCTTCTTTCCCAAGAGGCGCGAGTAGAAGGATCTGACGACTTCCAGGATCCCCGATCTGGACCGGTTCAGAGATCCCGTACTATCGGCCAGTCCCGTCACCAACTTACTACTCACTGACATCTTGCAGTTTCTGTAAGGGTCGGGCGAGCGGTACTTCCCGAAGTCCCTCTCAAAAACCAAAGATGTGTGCCTATCGTACTGGCACCCCCTGAGCAAAGATTTCACCCTGGAGATATCCTCGCGGCTACCTTCAGTCGAGACCAGACGCTCGAGTTTCCTCCTCAGACCCTGATACAGGCGGTACCTGTCCAGGGACCTGAGGCTCGAGAGCTGGCGGAAGAACTTTGCCGCCCGATCTTTGAATATCTCCCACCACTCTGACTTAGTATCACAGAGATCCAGCAAAGTTACCTGACTCTGAAGGAAGTCCTCAAAGGATTGTCTCACCTCCGCTTCCTCCAGGACTCCCGAATTCAGCTTCCAGTAACCTCTTCCCATTTGGGGGGACTCTGAAATATTCAAAGAAAACATAATCAGACAGTGATCGGAGAATTCTACCTCTACGACCCTTAAGGGCGAGAAAATAGCCTCCTCCTTTAAATAAAACCTGTCTATTCTAGACCTAGTCTGACTTCCTCTATAATAAGTGAAACCCCCGTGGCCTGGGGTATGCCTGATGTGGACATCCACCAGGCGAGCCTCGCTAGCTATGCTATTTAAAGAGATGCTATCGTAAGCCAGCCGGTCTCTGGCGCCTCCCCTATCCTGGGACCTCGTGATCGTGTTGAAATCCCCTCCAAAGACCACTTGCCGACTCGTAAAAAGAAAAGGCTTGATCCTCATAAAGAGACTTTTCCTGTCCCGTTTGGTCTGGGGCCCATAGATGTTAATTAGGCGCAGTTCTTGTCCCTTCATGAGGACATCCAGGATCAAACACCTCCCCATTTCCAACTCGATCACTCGTCGGCTTTCTACCGGTGCGGTAAAAAGGACCGCCACTCCGCTATACGGCTCGGCCGCAAGAGACCAGTAGGAGGGCCCTGATCTCCACTCCCTCCTGGCTTCGTGAATCGCCGCCAAATCTGGCAGCCTGGTCTCTTGCAAAAACAAAACGTCAGCCCCAATTCGGCTGAGAAAATCAAAGGCCGCGAAACGAGCCGCATCCGACTTAATGCTGGCGACATTAATGGTCGCCAGCGTCAGCAGAGCGGGTGCCGCCATACAGAGTGATCGAGTTAGACGGCCTTCTTCCCAACCCTCCCTCTCCCGGGGCTGTCTTCTAAGGCGGCACGACCCCTCTTGAGGGAGACGGTGGTGTCCATCTCATTTGTCACCACCGCCTCCCCCCGCGCACCACCCCCGGCTTCCTCGGTCTCAGGGCCCGGTTTTGCCACCCCTCCTGAGGACCTTACATCCCCACCAGAGGGGGGCGCGGGGCCTCCCGAAGGCCTTCCCTCCTTCGCCCCCGGTCTCCCACCTTCGACCTCCTCCCCAGAAGAAGAGGAGGCGGAGGTCTCATCCAAGGTGAGAAACCGGTTGGAGAGCTCCAGAGGGGAGTCGGTTAGGCCCTCCCTGGCTACTTTGGTCGAGCCGGGTCTTTTCTTAGTACGGCGTTTCCGTCTAATTATTTTGGACTCCGTCCCGCTATCCTCTGCGGCGCTTTCATAGTGCGAGGACAGAGTCCCCTCGGCACGCTCCAGTCTTTCGTTCTCCTCATTCAGCTCCCTGTCCCCTAGGGTCTCCGATGCAGGAGGGGCAGCCGCTTGGGAAGGGGCAGGCATCACCCCAGGACGGGGTTCCTCCCGCTCCCTCTCCGCCTGGCGCCTCTCCCTCCGCCTCTGCCGGGACGGACCATCTTTGTTCTTCACCGACCCCTGAACTCTGCCGTCTCCGCCAGCACCCGCCTCAGCCGAAGGGACCTCCCGGCCCGCTCCTGCGTGAGCTCGGGCCGCATTGACCTCAGAGAGAGAGGACAACGACTGAAAGGGTGACCGAGTTCACCGCACAGGTTGCATCTAATCTCCCCACAAGATGCGGCTAGATGACCGGTCCCCCCACACAGCGCGCACTTCTGCACTTGGCAGCTGGCGCTGAAGTGTGAGGGGCTGCCGCACTTGTGACAGAGCTTAGGCTGCCCCCTGTAGAAAACCAAAATCCTGTCACGGCCGATAAAGGCAGATGATGGAATGTGGGAAACCGTACTCCCCAGACGCTTGAGTTTGATGTTAAACGTCCAGGCGCCCGACCAAATGCCAAACTCGTCCAGGTTCTTGGATGGAACCCCCTGGATCTCTCCATACCTGCCCAGCCAGGTCATGATGTCAACACAAGAGAGCGACTCGTTACGGGTCAAAACGGTCACTCTCTTGACCTCACTCTGACGGGTTATTGCTTTTGCAAGGAAACCGCGCCAGTCCGGCGTGTTCTTCGCCAGCTCATACCCGGACCAGAAGAGCTCCAGCCCCTCCGGCCGGACAAAGCTGACGTCGAACTCCTTGGAGCCGTACGGATGGATCAAGGCAAAGATGTCGGTCGCCTTGAAACCCATCCCAAGCAGGAGCTCCGCCACCCTCTTTCTTGTAGGGCAAGCTTCATCGCTACTCCACTAGAGACAGACCACATTCCGTCTGACCCCAGGGCCGGTTGTAGGTGACGACCAGGCGGTCTCGCCCCCATTCTGCTCTCGGAAAGCCCTCACGCCATGTCTGTTGAACCAGAACGACAGATCAACCTTCTTTCCCTCTACAGTGATGGAGCTCTCCCCTTTTTTGAGGGCCTCCAGCAGTCGCCGCTGCAAGTCACCATCACCGGACTGTGAGAGCGAGGAAGCCAACGAGGACAGCCCCTCCCCCCCCACGGCCGCAGCCACACTGGCATAACTTCTGCCAGGCGCCACGGACGCGGGAGGGGCAGCCGAGCCGGCCCCCCCCTCCCCCACCATGCCTAACGCAGACACTGCACCCCGTCCCCCCGGAGGGGCCGCACGGGGGCCCGCAGCCGCTTTCTCAGCGGCCGATCGCCCCCCCGCATCCACCCCACCACCAGAGACCGGGCCCGCAGCCCCAACACACTCCCGCACACTCTTTTGGCCACTGACCCCAGAAGCCCGAGAGGCCACGGAGGCACCGGCCGGTCTAACAGGCGCACCAGCAGCTACTCCAGCCACCGGTGTCCCACCGACCCCCACCTCCATAGCCCCCCCAGCCCCAGCGGCCAGAGACCCATCACATGTTTGTCCGCTAGGAGCAACCCCTTTTCCAGGAGCCGCCTCCCGCGAACAAACCGCTGGGCCAGCAGAGACATTCATTACAGCATTCGTATTCACATCTATGTTATCGCTGCCGGCCTCCCTCAATACTTGGGCGCCGGTTACCACTACCTCCCCCTTTCCAGCGCTTGATTCAGCGCCGGAGGAGGAGGCAGAGGCCCCAGCAATAAACCCGGTCTTTATGTATTCGGCCACTGCACTGGGGGATACAAACCCCGCTTTTAACCTCTTAGCCTTTTTGGCCCTCTTAACATTCTTCACCTTTTTTATTTTAATTTTAATGGGGAACTGGTGCGCTGTAGAACCACTGCTCCCAGCCACACCAGTCCCCGCTTCTCCTGCTGCCGCCACTCCCGCCGCCACTGTGCGCTGCTGCTTGGGCGCGTCCCCGGACACACACCCAGCTCCGCCCCCAGACAAGGGAGCATCCCCAGGCACGCCCCCAGCCGCGCTCACCGCACCGTCTCTCGTCTCCATCTCCAGGACCTTTAGGCTCCGCCCATGTGTGGGAGGAGCAGCGTCGCCGCCGTACCGCCTCAGCTCCACGCCACAAGCGCTCACCGAGGCAGCGGACGGGGACACTTTTTCCATGGGAGCGGACCCCAGCGCCAAGCCACTCCCCCCTCCCACAGGAGAGCAGCCCACAGCGCCGGGGGCTCCCAACTGGCCAGCACCGCAGCTAGCCCCGCCTCCTCTATTGCCGGCAAGACCGGCGTCCTGCGCCGTCTTTCCAGCACCTGACCCCGCCATGACAGCGGGACCCAGAGGACACACCTGCGGCTCACCCTGCACGGACTTTTCAGCCCGCACAGAGGGAGCCACAGGAACATATACATAGCGAACTTCAAATTTTTGTTCTTTGTTCTTTTTGCTTTTTTTGTTTTTTTTCTTCCCTTCTCTGTCTTTCAACAATTCGTCGCCAAAGGCAAAATCCTTAAACTCCATAGGGGATTCCAGCAGCCGGATCTGTTCCATAAGACCCCCACCGTTCCCGCTCTCTTCCTCGCTGAAGTCGCTCGCATAGGAGGCGCTGTCGTCAGATGGCGGCAATCCAACTTGCTCAGCTGGGATCCCACTTCTGCACTCCAGGCTCTGCAGCGGCTCCCGGAAATCAGGGGGTGCAGGGGCAGGCTCAGGCTGGGCTGTCACCCTGGACCCAGTTACCTCACTGGGTTTTGGGGTATCTGCCTCACTATCACTGCCCTCACCACACTGCTCCCCTTTCCTCTCCATTTCCATGAAGCGGTCCTCATTTTCCAGCTTTTCTCTGAAAGGACCGCTTTCATTAAGCAGCTTCTGCTTTTCCACCACGGCAGCTTCAATTACTGCCTTTAGGTCCCTGATCCTCTCCGCAATAGGGAGTCTCTTCCTGCTGGAGGTATTATTTGCTTTTATCCTTTCAAGCTTGAGCTCATTTCTCAGAGCTTTGAGGTGTCGCCCCAGCTCCTTATACTTCTGTAGGTTGGCTGCTACCCGGGAGCTGTAGGTGGCGGTGAAATCTCCCTCCCACCGGGACCCCCAACCTACCTGGGACGACACCTCCATAGCCTCCGCAGGGACTTCACCTTTCCTTCTTGTGTCTTCATGAGGGACCTGGCTGTCAGGTTTCTTGACCCCACTTCCGCTCAGGGCCGGTTGCCTGGACCCCCTGCTCCCCCCCGACCCTGACCGGAGAGCAGGGGTCCTCGTCTTGGACACCATGGTCCAAGACCCCACCAACTCCCTAGGGAGAGGCAGGGTCTGGACTGGGAGTAGCTGGAAAAACTCCCTGGAAGACAGGTGGCTCTACAGGGGAAAAGCTGGTGAATCACCCTGGAGCACAAGCTGGGATGCAGGAGCTTCACACAGGCACGTCTGATCACTGCAGCTGCTAGCACCAGACTGAGCTCAGCAATCTCCGCCTCTGTGTCTCCTACACACCGCTTACACCGTGACCGTATCTACTAAACACTGCTTACACTGTGACCGTATCTACTAAACACTGCTTACACTGTGACCGTATCTACTAAACACTGCATATAAAATGCCTAAATGGAAATGTACGAAAGCCATTCCGAGGATCCGTAATGCGGATCATTTTGTCACGTTCGTTTCCATTTTTGCCTCCGCTTAGCTGATCCTTTCTTGATTGAGTAGGATTACAATCTGTCACCCCACTTCATGTATTCAGATCCCCAGGGTTGTCATTTGCTTTGAATCATGTAAATGCTCGGTTGCTAATCTCTCGGGGGCCGTCTTCTTGAAATTTCAATTATGTCCGGTTTCAGCTCTGATCACGGACCACACCTTTTGGACTCTTGTACACGACTATATGCACTAAAACATGTATAGTGTTAGTTAACGGGCCATATTGATCGTGCGTACAGGAGTACATGGCATCATGATGTTGTTCATGTTGTGCCTCACAATGGGCTATTGTCCCGCACTTTATATGATCTATTAGTGCTAAACAATAGTCCCACTGGAAGCTCGACTTGCACAGCATCATTGTCATCTATGATTGTGTGTACTCCTGTTGGCACGATCAATGCCACTACAGGACATATGGCCCTCTTGTAGTGAATACAGTCGTGTGAAAGAGGCCTTAAAATGGGTTTTCTCATCTCAGACAATAGGGGCATATCGCTTGGATATGCCCCCATTGTCTTGTAGGTGCTGTTCCCTGCACCTATATTGAGAACTGATCCCTAAAATTGGAGTATGGCGCAATGCGCATGCTCTGCCGCCCTCCATTCTTTTCTATGTGAGAGTTGTGGATTAGCAAACAGTGGTCGACAGACCCCATTAAATCTGGTGTCCTCCAGCCACAACGCTACCTGCTCCGTTCTCAATATAGGTGCGTGTCCCATCGGTGGTACCCACACCTATCAGACAATGGTTGCATATCCAAGCGATATGCCACCATTGATTGGAATACCCCTTTAACAGCAGTTAGTCCCATTGTGGTAATCACACTAGTTATGTCATAGCGTCATAGGGAAATCATTAATCAAACTGTAAAATTACCATTTGTTAATGAATTCCTGATGCTGATGGACCGTGACTCCCACAAGGGCTCATATGAAAAGGGGCAAGATTGAACAACGAACAAGCATTTGCTGTTCATGTGCCAATCATAGGGTATACGATCAATAAAGAGCCAAAAGATAGCTCATTATTGATGGTATTGTTCATGGTTCAGCCACCTTTGACAATAATGCTGTTTTAAAAGAAAAAATACCAAGGGCTTTTTAATAAACGCACAGTAGTGACCCTATGGTAGTTTTAATGTCACCGCAGCTTTAGTGCCAAAGGTTACTGTTACCCTGTACCGGCCAATGAAAACACAAATACATTGTAGTTAACTATAAATTTTTTATTTTTGTATAAATTAAAATCTATCCATATAAAAAAATATATATATTATATATACATACTATAAAAAAAATATGTAAATTTTGAGGGGAGTTGGACTGTCGGGTAGGTGGTCTGGAGCTGGCAATGGTAGCCCCCCTGTGCTCTTTATTCTTTGAGCTAAAAATACAGTCCACAGGAAAGCATGCAGGTTGAAATTGTGGGTTGTATAAGGGTCTGAGGAGGAGGGTACCCGAGCATGTGTAGAGTGGGGGGAAAATAGTGGGACGGAGAAGTAGAATAAGAGACAGAAGGGAACACATGCTCGGGGGCTGGGAATGGGAAGGTTGTCAGTAATGGTCACTGGTGTGGGATGGGGTTGTGGGGGTGGTGGCCAATGTCTGTGACACATTCTCTAGCATGATATTAAACTCATGCAACTGCTCGGGCGTCATTGAGTCCATCAAATTGATTATGCTTACCCCATAATGGTAGTTAGGGCTGCATTGGATCGCCGACTCTGCCCCCTCCCAGCAGCGAATCAAGTCAGCAATAAACTCCTTCTAATGTTCATCCAAACCTTCTACAGTGTTGGAAACAACCTCTACACGGGCCACATAATCATTTTGCTTTGGCACACCGGATCTCTGCATGCTCAGCAGGGCTCTTAAATTTGGATGTCAACCTAAGAGCCTCTGTTGAGCAGAGAGATCCAGTAGGGGACCCGGATTCTCCCAAGCAGATGCATGAGGGACAGTAGGGCTGGCGTTGGCGATCCATTCATTTTCCGCATCAGGAGGTTGTTCAGTCTCCAGAGCGCTGCTTTTAGTTCTGTATGAAAAAAAAAAAAAAAATTGACCTTTAAAAACACCATCCATGTCCGATGCTACGTCTACATTACACCATAAGTTGGCTGTCTGAAACAGGGGAGCCAAACGCTCTGCTGTTTCAGACAGTCCCTTAAATTACATTTCTTTTTACATTTCTTAAATAGAAGGTACATTTTTTTTTTTTTTTTATCAGTTCTCAATATAGGTGCGGGGAACAGCACCTATAAGACAATGGGGGCATATCCAAGCGATATGCCCCTATTGTCTGAGATGAGAAAACCCATTTTAAGGCCTCTTTCACACGACTGTATTCCCTACAAGAGGGCCATATGTCCCGTAGTGGCATTGATCGTGCCAACAGGAGTACACACAATCATAGATGACAATGATGCTGTGCAAGTCGAGCTTCCGGTGGGACTATTGTTTAGCACTAATAGATCATATGAGTGCGGGACAATAGCCCATTGTGAGGCACAACATGAACATCATGATGCCATGTACTCCGGCACGCACGATCAATATGGCCCGTTAACTAACACTATACATGTTTTAGTGCATATAGTCGTGTACAAGAGTCCAAAAGGTGTGGTCCGTGATCAGAGCTGAAACCGGACATAATTGAAATTTCAAGAAGACGGCCCCCTAGAGATTAGCAACCGAGCATTTACATGATTCAAAGCAAATGACAACCCTGGGGATCTGAATACATGAAGTGGGGTGACAGATTGTAATCCTACTCAATCAAGAAAGGATCAGCTGAACGGAGGCAAAAATGGAAACGAACGTGACAAAATGATCTGCATTGCGGATCCTCGGAATGGCTTTCGTACATTTCCATTTAGGCATTTTATATGCAGTGTTTAGTAGATACGGTCACAGTGTAAGCAGTGTTTAGTAGATACGGTCACAGTGTAAGCAGTGTGTAGGAGATACGGTCACAGTGTAAGCAGTGTGTAGGAGATACGGTCACGGTGTAAGCAGTGTGTAGGAGATACGGTCACAGTGTAAGCAGTGTGTAGGAGATACGGTCACGGTGTAAGCAGTGTGTAGGAGATACGGTCACAGTGTAAGCAGTGTGTAGGAGATACGGTCACAGTGTAAGCAGTGTGTAGGAGATACGGTCACGGTGTAAGCAGTGTGTAGGAGATACGGTCACGGTGTAAGCAGTGTGTAGGAGATACGGTCACAGTGTAAGCAGTGTGTAGGTGATACTGTCACGGTGTAAGCAGTGTGTAGGAGATACGGTCACAGTGTAAGTGGTGTGTAGGAGATACGGTCATTTAATTCTCCATTGTCACAGTATTTATGGTTACCTCATCAGTATTACAGTCACTCACATTGGTTGAATTGGCACATGGATACACATGTGAGCAGTAACGCCACGTCAAGGCTTCAACCCTTGTTACTGACCATTCACACACACGCCATACTTTTCATTCATACGCATTTGGTATTCCAGATGTTTTGGAGTACACCTCCCATAATGCTTTGCCAGCATGATGGGAGATGTAATTCACAGCATGTGGACGGCCTATGGTTGCCGACCTCTGAACTCACGGTGATCACAGTACACAATGTTGAAGTAGCTGTGCAAACAGGAGCAGCTTGTCACGTGTCAGATGCCCCTTCAATGCTCCAGCCAGAGCGCGGGCCTCAAACATGGGCTTCTTCATTCCACTTCGGGTACTTCGTGTTCCATAGGAGAACATGCTGGTCAGAGTTGTGACACAAAAAAAATAAATTAAAATGGTTAGAGTAAATGGCAGAACAGACGCAGTGCGTGCAGACTGGCGGTCCACATATATACAGCAGACAGAGACACAGACTTTGGGAGACACAGAGACGGAGATTACTGAATCCAGTGAGCGACGGATTTGGTGGCAGATGTGGGGCAGTCCCTCGGGCTGGGGGGCAGCTTCTCATCCTTCTCCGAGTGACGAGATGGCTGCAGTTTCGTAGCAAAAAACATGCCATGGCATAGGAGATCTAGGGAATTTATTTTTATTTTTTGTTAAACTAGGGTTGTACACATCTAACACACAGGCCACACGTGCTGCACAGCTCCACATCTAACGCACAGCCCACAAATATAATGCACTGCCCCCCCCCCCAAATATGCTGCACATCCATCCCCCAATATATTGCGCAGACAACTTCAATATACTGCGTAGATAGCCACCCATATACTGCACAGAAAGCTGACCAATATACTGCGCAGACACACACAATATACTGCGTAGATAACCCCCCATATACTGCGTAGATAGCCCCCCATATACTGCGTAGATAGCCCCCCAATAAACTGCGCAGACACCAAAAATATACTGCGTAGACCCCACAACTTCAATATACTGGGCGGACACCACCCAATATACTGTGCAGACCTCCCTATACAATGTGCAGACACCCCTCCCTATATACCGCGCAGACAGACCCCCCTATATACCGCGCAGACAGACCACCCTATATACTGCGCAGACAGACCCCCCTATATACTGCGCAGACAGACTCCCCTATATACTGCGCAGACAGACCCCCCCCATATACTGCGCAGACAGACCCCCCATATACTGCGCAGACAGACCCCCTCCATATACTGCACAGACAGACCCCCCCCCATATACTGCGCAGACAGACCCCCAATATACTGCGCAGACAGACCCCCCATATACTGCGCAGACAGACCCCCCCATATACTGCGCAGACAGACCCCCCCCATATACTGCGCAGACAGACCCCCCCATATACTGCGCAGACAGACCCCCCATATACTGCGCAGACAGACCCCCCATATACTGCGCAGACATACCCCCCATATACTGCGCAGACAGACCCCCTATATAATATAACCTATATATATATAAGAGAACAATCAATCAAGAACCAATATGAGAATAGCTCCTGCAAAGGGTTAAAAGCGCTTTTGAAATGGATATTTATACTACCCTTGCGCACTGGGACGTAATTTTTCCCTACCCCCACACTGCGCAGGCGCGTATATTGGGTGGATTTTCATGAGTTAACCGCGCTTGCGCACTGGGCCGTAATATTTCCCTACCTCGGCTCCCCGATGCATGCACAGTGTCCCGGTGTGCTGCTAAAATCGGCAGTGAGATTTTCCCTATACTGTCCTTTTGCGCATGCGCAGATGGTCAAACCTAAGGCACGCCCCCATACGTCATCTCCGATGCGACAGGAAGTCAGGAGGTAGGGAAATCTCACGAGGTAGGGTAATGTAACGCTACACCGCCGTACAAGATTTGAATGCGTTTCTTCCTGTCCGCAGCTTTTTTCTTTCCCTCTGCGCAGACGCAGTGTCCTGCGACTGAAGCAAAACAGCACCATCTGTCGGTGGAAGGTAGAACTGCACGCCTATGGCTCACAGTGAATATCAGAATGATGGTAGTGTAAACCCATGCGCCCTATGAAAAACAGCAGCGCCTCTGCCTGCGCATGGATAGAACAGTGGATAAAGAACCTTCTACAAGAACCAATATATCAGGCAATTATCAGGAACAGACAAGACATTCACGATAATTGCCTGATTATCAGAGGAAATGAGGACTGCATTTACATGATGCAACAATCACCTCCGCAGAAATGAGGGAAAGCAATCAATACAGCAATTATTTGTCCCCATAGAACGTCATTGTTTCTAGGCAGCAGACTGTCGTGTAGACAGCAGGATCTGGTGCCCAGGAACAAAGGGGATTATTTATTAGGATCGGCGTTTTAGATGGCGGTCTTAACTCCTTGCTCTGGCAGTGGATCCGCCAAAGTTATGTAGAGACGCCAGCCTCAACATAACTTCGGTGCATCCACCGTCGGTCTAACAGCTGACTTGCTGGCTTAAATTTATACCATTTTCTATGCCTAAAACAGGCGTAGAAAATGATGAATCAGACAGACCTGCCAACCAGTCCCCTTCCTCGCCCATGCCATGCCCCTTTTTTTAGACCTGGCGTGAGTGGGGAAGAGTTGCAAATTGCGCCAGATATATGCCAGAAAACTGGCATATATCTAATAGTGAATGACCCCGCAATGTTTTTTTCTGCCTGCAGAATGACAGGATCACTTAATGAATGAACACCATCTGTCGGTACCATGGCAAACGGACACCTTCACAGGCTTCCGGCTTTCCATGGTGCTGATCAGACTTCTGCTAAAGGCAGAAGTCTGATCAGACTAAGTGTAAAGTGAAAATACAGTGTACTGTACTGTACTGTATTATACAGACATCAGACCCACTGGATTTTCAAGAACCAAGTGGGTCTGGGTCAAAAAAGTTTTTAAAAAAATGTAATAATAAAAAAACACATTTACCACAGATTAAAAAATAAAATAAAAAATGCACTACACATATTAGGTATTGACGCGTCCGTAATAACCTGCTCTATAAAAATATCACATGACCTAACCTAAATAAAAATAAAAACTGTGTAAAAAAAAGGCATTTTTTTGTCACCTTACATCACAAAAAGTGTAAGAGCAAGCGATCAAAAAGTCATACGCACCCCAAAATAGTGCCAATCAAACCGTCATCTCATCCCGCAAAAACCATACCCTACTCAAGATTATCGCCAAAACTGAAAAATATATGGCTCTCGGACTATGGAGACACTAAAACATGATTTTTTTGTTTAAAAAATGAAATAATTGTGTAAAACGTACATAAATAAATAAAAAGTAGACATATTAGGTATCGCCGCGTCCGTAATAATCTGTTCTATAAAAATACCACATGATCTAACCTGTCAGATTAATGTTGTAAATAACAAAAAATAAAAACGGTGCCAAAACAGCTATTTCTTGTTACCTGTACCCTAAAATAGTACCAACAAAACTGCCACCCTGTCCGGTAGTTTCCAAAATGGGGTCACTTTTTTGGAGTTTCTACTCTAGGGGTGCATCAGGGGGGCTTCAAATGGGACATGGTGTCAAAAAACCAGTCCAGCAAAATCTGCCTTCCAAAATCCGTATGTCATTCCTTTCCTTCTGCGCCCTGCCGTGTGCCCGTACAGCAGTTTACAACCACATATGGGGTGTTTCTGTAAACTACTGAATCAGGGCCATAAATATTGAGTTTTGTTTGGCTTGCTTTGTAACTGGAAAAAATGGATTCAAATGGAAAATCTGCCAAAAAAGTGAAATTTTGAAATGAAAATTTCTATTTTCCATTAATTTTTGTGGAACACCTAAAGGGTTAACAAAGTTTGTAAAATCTGTTTTGAATACCTTGAGGGGTGTAGTTTGTAAAATGGGGTCATGTTTGGGTGGTTTCTATTATGTAAGCCTCACAAAGTGACTTCAGACCTGAATTGGTCCTGAAAAAGTGGGTTTTAGAAATTTTCTGAAAAATTTCAAGATTTGCTTCCAAACTTCTAAGCCTTGTAACGTCCCCAAAAAATAAAATGGCATTCTCAAAATGATCCAAACATAAAGTAGACATATGGGGAATGTAAATTAATAAAATGTATAACTATTTTTGGAGGTATTACTATGTATTATAGAAGTAGAGAAATTGAAATTTGGAAATTAGCTAATTTTTCCCAATTTTTGGTAAATTTGGAATTTTTTTATAAATACATTTATTTTTATTTTTTTTACTCCATTTTACCACTGTCATAAAGTACAATATGTGATGAAAAAACAAACTCAGAATTGCCTGGATAAGTAAAAGTGTTTTAAAGTTATTCACACATAAAGTGACACTGGTCAGATTTGCAAAAAATGGCCTAGTCCTTAAGGTGAAAATGAGCCCGATCCATAAGGGGTTAAAGGGGGAAAAAGAAAAAATAGTCTGTTTTCAAGTTTTTTAATTCAATATGACAAATGTCATATCACGTAAACAAAATTAATGAAAGGCACTTACTAATGTATTGTGATTGTCTATATTGCTTCCATTGCTGGCTTGATTCAATTTTCAATCACATTATACACTGCTCATATCCAGGCGTCATGACCACCCTGCAATTCATCAGTGGTGGTCGTGCTTGCACACCATAGGAAAAAGTGTCAGCCTCTCTGGTGGTTAGGACCTTGGGAATACTTACAGAAACACTTAAGAAAATATGAAAACAGACAATTTTTTCTTTTTTCATTTTCCCAAAAACAAAAATAATAAATATATCAGGGGGAGAAAACAGAACTGGATAGCATATCCACAACGCTATGCTTTGATCTAATTAAACTCGCTACTCAGCGCCATATTGAAGTGTACAGCCCCCCATACTACATGCTGTACAAGAGGCATTAGTGTACGTTTTGATCAAAAAGCATAAGCCCACTCACCACGCCAAGGTCGCCTCTTTGAGTGAGAACTACTCTGACAAAAAGGCGCAGCACAAAAGTGGCACTTCCCTAATAAGCAGCGGGACCCAGGAGTCAAACAAAGAAATGTGTCAGCCTCTCTGGTGGTTGGGACCACCATGGGAATACTTACAGAAACACTTAAGAAAATATGAAAACAGACTATTTTTTTCTTTCTTCATTTTCCCAAAAACAAAAAATAATAAAAATGACATAAAATGTCTCACTTATCACACAAAAAGCGCAGACATTATCTAAATGACCAAATAGGAAAAGAAAAGTTATGGCATTTGATGACACATGTACTAAATAATTGGAAGATGTGTCTGTTAGGGAAGGGGGGGGGGGGTAAATGGTCTTGAATGGGTCAATAATTATTGTCATTTGCTTAGAGAAGATTAAAAACTAAAGAAAATGGCATTTCTCTGTAAGCAGAAGGAGCTGTTCCCTGACTATAAACTTCAAGCACATTTGGCCACAGGACAGCAGAACCATCGTTCTACCAATAGTTTTCAATGCTGATTTGTGTAGTAACATGCCTAGAGATGGGTGTCTGCCCTGTCGCCCTCATCCAAGACTCCAGAATCATAATTAGGCTTTCCTTCACCAAGATTCAGTTCACTGCATAGCCCCGTAGCTGGGGCCCAACCTTGGCACCTAACACAGGGGCCCACTCCCTGCCAGCATTCCATCCTCTTACTCAGTGTCTCACAACTGATAGGGGTTACACACTGCAGTTCGTTCTTCCTGACTAGCAAAAAAAACCTGACATCAGAACGTTGTATTTGAGCCTGGAATTCCCGTTCTTCTGGAGTAGCAAGGAAACCTGGCATCAGGACATTGTATTAGGGCTTGGGACTCCCCTCTAAGAGCTAAAACTGAGAGCTGCTTTGTATGAGCATCCCTGACTCATTCAGACTTAGGCCACCCTTCTATTACAGGGACAGCCATTCATCTGAAATGAAATACCTGGCTGGATGTGGATGGTCGAGGCTTCCCCCAGCAAAATCAGCTGTTTTCTAGAGATGTTGAGAGAACATCAGCTGATGACTCTAGTGGCCACATTTTCAGTGAACAAGGAGTGAAGGAGTGACAGCTCCTTTAACTTAGGGGTTTGCTACGAGGTCTGAATTAATTTAGGGTTCTGGTCAGAGGTTAGAATACATTTTTTGGCCTGGTTTGGGTCTGAATTAATTCCGAGGTCAGGTCTGGGGTCTCAATTACATATACAGCAAACTGTAATGCACAGTGGACTCTGACTCCTTTTTCCTGCTTCCAGTACATCAACTTCAGGAACTGAATGTTGACTTGTCACCTTATATGTATAATCCACAATTGATATTGACACAATATAATGTTATTCAGTTCACTACAGTATGTGGTTCCAATGTTATGGCTGATTGGTGTGTAATATACTGTGCACCACAGTTGGGCAGCCATATAGCAGAGCAAGTTTTTATTCCAACTTTAATTCTGATGCCCTTTCCTTAGGTTAGGCCATCAGTGTTTGATTTCTTGGAGTCTGCCATGTCCCCTTCATAGTATACACAGGCACAATGCACAGCCCCTTTCTGCAGACCATGCCCAACTCTAATAGGCCACACGTCCTTTTCATGACATGGCACTGCCCCCTCGGTGTACATTTGGGTGCCAGAGCTGCATCTGATCCCACACACAGGTTCATGGAGGACTGTAGTACGGGAAGTGCCAGAATGCTTCCGTGATGCCCAGGGGATTTGCCTACTCATGCAATAGATCTCTCCATTTTTCAGGAGCCTCCTGGATATTCTTCTTTTTTCTTTTCTTTTTGCTTTTTATCTCAAACACAGAATTAAATTAAACATATCGCAAAAAAAGTTAAATACAAAAGCAGAGAAATTAAAATTTAGAAAATTTAGAAAAAGAGTCTCTTAATGGCTTGGATAATTAAAGCATCCCAAAGTTACAGATTTTTAAAACTAGGCTCTGTCAGGAAGGTGAAAAATAACAGGAACGGGATAAAATTCATCTAGTGGGATTAATAATAATGCTTATTTACGGCATAGTGAAATTAAAAAAAATGTTTTTCTTTAACCATATGTACTCTGCTATAAACAAAAAAGTTGAAGTATTTCAGGGGAAAAAGAGCAAAAGTATGGACACTAATGGGAAATGTCATTTGCATCAGCCCTACCAGCACTTTGCTATGGGGGTAATAATTGGTCCACCTCCCAGTCGCACACATCAGTTGTGCTGCACTCAGGGCTCGGGCTGTTGTGTGCTCCTCCAGTCCCAGGCTGTAGAGAACAGAGAGCTGCTGATTGGTGGATTAGAATCTGATCAACCAATCAGCACTCCCCTCAGAAACATGAATGATAATTGCTGTTACCAACTGTCATTCCTGGTTGCCGGCTGCAGGAGGAGGAAGATGTCTCCCAGCTCTGCTGCATCACCCCCTCCCCCCGCCTCTGTCTGCAAGAGAGAAGCATCCGCGTGTCTGTAGTGAAGTCTGCGACCCCTCTTTAGATCATGGTAAGTTCTCAGTCAGACATTACTGGACCAGGGAACTGTATGGGATGATTTATGTGTATGAAGAGGTTCATCTAAACCACTGCATAAGACGAGGGGAGCTTGTTCATAGCAGCCAATAAAGTTCCAGCTTTCAGACTATTTGGAAAGTGCCTTTGGTTCATCTATTCACTGCCCCCTCTATTGTACTGGTCACTTCCCACCCTAATTTACAGATCACTGCCTTATCTTACAATTCCCTTCCATATATTACTGGTCACTGTCCTAACTTACTGGTTATTACCCTACTTTACTGGTCTCTATCCGCCCTATTTTACTGCTAACTGTCCTATCTTCAATTCACTGAGATTGATGATATAGAATACCAAAGAAGATATGTTGGGAATTATGGGTTATCTCAATGTCCTGTTTTTGGGTATGGTCACGAATCAGTAAAATCCGTTTTTTGACACTACAATTGGGGTTATGGATGATATTTATTGTGAGTGACTCTCACAACTTACCCATTATTAATTATTGTATCGCCCATTATCGTATGTATCAGTGGTCCTAATAGTCTGACATTTCCACTGTCCTGTCTTACTGGTCATTACCCTATCTTACTGGTTATTATCCATCCTATCTCACTGGTCTCTGTCCTATCTTACTGCTTACCATCTCCCCTATCTTCCTGGATGCTTCTCTCTCTTACTGGTCAATGTTCCCCCTATTTCATTGGTCACTGTCACTGGTCACACAAACAACAGCAACCATGATAACACCAAGGTAAGGAGAGGCGATGATTAAGGCTACTTTCACACTGGCGTTTTGGCTTTCCGTTTGTGAGATCCGTTCAGGGCTCTCACAAGCGGCCCAAAACTGATCAGTTTTGCCCTAATGCATTCTGAATGGAAAAGGATCCGATCAGTATGCCTCAGCTTGCCTTCGTTCCGTCTCCATTCCGCTTTGGTGTCCGTCTGACGAAACTGAGCCAAACGGATCCGTTCTGACACACAATGTAAGTCAATGGGGACGGATCCGTTTTCTATGACACAATCTGGCACAATAGAAAATGGATCCGTCCTCCAATGACTTTCAATGTTGTTCAAGACGGATCCGTCCTGGCTATGTTAAAGATAATACAAACGGATCCGTTCAGAACGGATGCAAACGGTTGTATTTGTATAGAGAGGACCGGCACTCGCTTTAGTTATGATTTTCAAGTAATTTTAATGGTCACATACAAGTGGTAAGTGACGCGTTTCGGCTACTATGAGCCTTTGTCAAACATAATCATTACAAGCAACAAACAAGTTTAAATAGCCCGCGATGGAGCCGGAAATGACGTAGGTAACCATGGCAACGTCGTAAACAAAGGGCACAACAATACAGAAATAAGATTTTTGTAAAAGAATGTCATTAGTTGTCAGGGCACCATGCTTTATAGTGCTGTATTTTGCTGCACATTGTTATAGTGGTGTATAATGCAAAAAAATCCGCTGGAAAAAATGTCATAAATTCACAAGGCACCATGCTTTACACTGCTGTAACATGCTAAGCATTATGTTGTAGGTACAGAATGTTACATAATAATGAATATTAAATACTTCATGCTGAATGGTAAGCTTGCGTAATACTATATTATACTTTACAGTGCTAAACACCATACTTTACAGTGCTATATTTTGCTGCATATTGTTATACAGGGAGTGCAGAATTATTAGGCAAGTTGTATTTTTGAGGATTCATTTTATTATTGAACAACAACCATGTTCTCAATGAACCCAAAAAACTCATTAATATCAAAGCTGAATATTTTTGGAAGTAGTTTTTAGTTTTTTTTTAGTTTTAGCTATTTTAGGGGGATATCTGTGTGTGCAGGTGACTATTACTGTGCATAATTATTAGGCAACTTAACAAAAAACAAATATATACCCATTTCAATTATTTATTTTTACCAGTGAAACCAATATAACATCTCAACATTCACAAATATACATTTCTGACATTCAAAAACAAAACAAAAACTAATCAGTGACCAATATAGCCACCTTTCTTTGCAAGGACACTCAAAAGCCTGCCATCCATGGATTCTGTCAGTGTTTTGATCTGTTCATCATCAACATTGCGTGCAGCAGCAACCACAGCCTCCCAGACACTGTTCAGAGAGGTGTACAGTTTTCCCTCCTTGTAAATCTCACATTTGATGATGGACCACAGGTTCTCAATGGGGTTCACATTAGGTGAACAAGGAGGCCATGTCATTAGATTTTCTTATTTTATACCCTTTCTTGCCAGCCACGCTGTGGAGTACTTGGACGCGTGTGATGGAGCATTGTCCTGCATGAAAATTATGTTTTTCTTGAAGGATGCAGACTTCTTCCTGTACCACTGCTTGAAGAAGGTGTCTTCCAGAAACTGGCAGTAGGACTGGGAGTTGAGCTTGACTCCATCCTCAACCCGAAAGGGCCCCACAAGCTCATCTTTGATGATACCAGCCCAAACCAGTACTCCACCTCCACCTTGCTGGCGTCTGAGTCGGACTGGAGCTCTCTGCCCTTTACCAATCCAGCCACGGGCCCATCCATCTGGCCCATCAAGACTCACTCTCATTTCATCAGTCCATAAAACCTTAGAAAAATCAGTCTTGAGATATTTCTTGGCCCAGTCTTGACGTTTCAGCTTGTGTGTCTTGTTCAGTGGTGGTCGTCTTTCAGCCTTTCTTACCTTGGCCATGTCTCTGAGTATTGCACACCTTGTGCTTTTGGGCACTCCAGTGATGTTGCAGCTCTGAAATATGGCCAAACTGGTGGCAAGTGGCATCTTGGCAGCTGCACGCTTGACTTTTCTCAGTTCATGGGCAGTTATTTTGCGCCTTGGTTTTTCCACACGCTTCTTGCGACCCTGTTGACTATTTTGAATGAAACGCTTGATTGTTCGATGATCACGCTTCAGAAGCTTTGCAATTTTAAGAGTGCTGCATCCCTCTGCAAGATATCTCACTATTTTTGACTTTTCTGAGCCTGTCAAGTCCTTCTTTTGACCCATTTTGCCAAAGGAAAGGAAGTTGCCTAATAATTATGCACACCTGATATAGGGTGTTGATGTCATTAGACCACACCCCTTCTCATTACAGAGATGCACATCACCTAATATGCTTAATTGGTAGTAGGCTTTCGAGCCTATACAGCTTGGAGTAAGACAACATGCATAAAGAGGATGATGTGGTCAAAATACTCATTTGCCTAATAATTCTGCACACAGTGTAATGGTGTGAAATGCTAAAAGCTACATATTGCAATGAATTCGCAGGAACATAAATATACAGGACACCATGCTTTACAGTGCTGCAGCATACAAAGCATTATTGTGATGGTACAAGATATTAGATATTAAACACTATAGATAATAGAACACGTAGCACTGTAAAGTATAATATAGTATTACGCAAGCTTACCATTCAGCATGAAGTATTTAATATTCATTATTATGTAACATTCTGTACCTACAACATAATGCTTAGCATGTTACAGCAGTGTAAAGCATGGTGCCTTGTGAATTTATGACAATTTTTCCAGCGGATTTTTTTGCAGCTTCTAGCATTATACACCACTATAACAATGTGCAGCAAAATACAGCACTATAAAGCATGGTGCCCTGACAACTAATGACATTCTTTTACAAAAATCTTATTTCTGTATTGTTGTGCCCTTTGTTTACGACGTTGCCATGGTTACCTACGTCATTTCCGGCTCCATCGCGGGCTATTTAAACTTGTTTGTTGCTTGTAATGATTATGTTTGACAAAGGCTCATAGTAGCCGAAACGCGTCACTTACCACTTGTATGTGACCATTAAAATTACTTGAAAATCATAACTAAAGCGAGTGCCGGTCCTCTCTATACAAGTATCTGCGGACCTTCCCTGGACACGCGCACCGCATCGCTGACAGCGGAGTGCCGCCTGTATCTTCTTTGGAGCAAACGGTTGTATTATCTGAACGGAACCATCTGTGCAGATCCATGACGGATCCGCACCAAACGCGAGTGTGAAAGTAGCCTAATTATTATGTCCACTGCTTTTGGTAGTTCACAGCACAAGGAGAGATTTATCATTCCTGTACACCACAAAACTGATAAACAAAAGTTGCAAATTCTGTTTAAAAATGTTTGTAAGGCTACTTTCACACTAGCGTTGTTTGAATCCGGCGTTCAATTCCGACACCGGAACTGCCCACTGGATCCGGAAAAACGTGTGAAGACTGATTACATTTGAATCCTGATCAGGATTGTGATCACAATAAAAAAATGCATTGAAAAAAACGGATCCACCATTTATGGACTTTTTTTTCACATTTTTCGGGTTTAACATGCAAAAGCCGGATCCAGTTTGACTGAACATACGACGCCGGATCCGGCGTTAATGCAAGTCAATGGGAAAAAGACCAGATCCGGCATTCAGTCAAAGTGTTCAGGATTTTTGGCCGGAGGTAAAAATACAACATGCTACGGTTTTCTGAAAAGCCTGATCAGTCAAAAAAACTGAACTGAAGACATCCTGATGCATCCTGAACAGATTGCTCTCCATTCAGAATGCATTAGGATAAAACTGATCAGTTCTTTTCCGGTTTTGAGCCCCTAGGTTGGAACTCAGCGCCGGAAACGAAAAACGCTAGTGTGAAAATGACGTTTTTACTGCCAGCCTCTCCATTTTTTGAAAGGGGTGGGCTTGGACATCAGCCCCAGAAGATTTACTTGATGTATGCCAGTTTTCTGCTCTAAATGATCGAAATCTATGGCAGCTGTGAGATGGCCAAGAATTCATTCAGGGCGCATAGACTGTCAGAGGATGCACTTAATTTTTAATCAGGCATGACCTTCATGATAAATCCCTCCTGCTCTTGATAAATCTCCCCTGAGATGTTTGGTGAGTGGAAAACAACTCCAAACATGTTCTGACAGTTGCAGGCTATTATGGGATATGGGAGTTGTATTACTACAGCAGCACTTGCTGAGCCAGAGGTTGGAGACCATTGTTCTAGAAGTTGAAATAATTTCTTGCATCAATCATTTTGGTTTTGGTTTATTTCTAGTTTAGATCAAGTTTTATAGTTCTCCTCTATTGCCTCCACAATTGCCTGAAAATGATTTATATGTTGTATTCTTCCTTGCAGGTGTGCACATGTCCATTTTGTAGGAAGGATGACATCACAGCTACAGAGTTGACCGTCTGATAGCCTAGCTCGACTACCCACCTCTCCTGAAGACCCCTCAGTCGAGTGGAGGACATCATCTCTGAAAGAGGGTCCCACAGATGCATCCTAGCAGTTTGAGCACCACTCCTACAAGAAGAGTCAATGCCCTGAGTGATTTCACTGGGGAATTACTCCGGGTGGTACTTGTGTTGGGATGCACCTTTGGCTGACTATCATCATTCTATAAGATAATGATGTAGGTGTGTGCTGTCAATAACCCCATAAAGATTTGTGAATGTTTAGATGAAATGGCTACTATCAGACAACCAGGAATGGATGTCTAACATCCCATGATCTATGCAGCTTATCTGGATACTTCATGCAGTACGGGAAGTCTAAGTGGCCATTTATGGACAGGTAGGAAATATAGTTAGCTAACAAATGAGAAATGCATATATGAGTGATAATGTAATGATCAAAAGAGGAGAAAATGTGGCAGGAAAGAATTAACTCTGATTTCTTGTATTAATCATTATCAGAGTTTTGGTTCATGTCTGGTTTCTTTCCACTTTCCTGCTTCTCCTCTATTGATATAACATTAAATTATTGCCTGGAAATGATTAATATGTTATATTCCTAGTTGAGGGCGTGGATATGTCCATTTTGTAGGAAGGATGACATCACAGCTACAGAGTTGACCGTCTGATAGCCCAGCTCGACTACCCACCTCTCCTGAAGACCCCTCAGCTTTTTGAGAGTTGGGTGGAGGACATCATCTCTGAAAGAGGGTCCCACAGATGCACCCTAGCAGTTTGAGCACCACTCTTACAAGAAGAGTCAATGCCCTAAAAGCGTGATTTCACCGGGGATTACTCCGGGGTGGTCCTTGTGTTGGGATGCACCTCTGGCTGGCTGTCGTCATCCTTTTAGGTAGATAATGAAGTGAGTGCTGTAAATAACCCCATAAAGAAGCGGGAATGTTCAGATGACATGGCTACTATGAGGTGGTCAGGAAGGGATATCTAACATCCCATGATGTATACAGCTTACCTAAATACTTCATGCAGTACATGCAGTTTAAGGGGCCTTTTCTAGACAGCTAGGACATCTAGTTAGCTAACAAATCAATGAGAAATGCATATATGAGTGATAATGTAATGATCAAAAGAAGAGAAATTGTGAAAGGAAAGAATTAACTCTGATTTCTTGTATCAATCATTATCAGGGTTTTGGTTCATGTCTGGTTTCTTTCCACTTTCCTGCTTCTCCTCTATTAATATAACATTCAATTATTGCCTGGAAATGATTAATATGTTATATTCCTAGTTGAGGGCGTGGATATGTCCATTTTGTAGGAAGGATGACATCACAGCTACAGAGTTGACCGTCTGATAGCCCAGCTCGACTGCCCACCTCTCCTGAAGACCCCTCAGCTTTTTGAGAGTTGGGTGGAGGACATCATCTCTGAAAGAGGGTCCCACAGATGCACCCTAGCAGTTTGAGCACCACTCTTACAAGAAGAGTCAATGCCCTAAAAGCGTGATTTCACCGGGGATTACTCCGGGGTGGTCCTTGTGTTGGGATGCACCTCTGGCTGGCTGTCGTCATCCTTTTAGGTAGATAATGATGTGTGTGTGTTGTCAACAACTCCATAAAGATGTGTGAATGTTCAGATGAAATGGCTACTATGAGGTGGTCAGGAAGGGATATCTAACATCCCATGATGTATACAGCTTACCTAAATACTTCGTGCAGTACATCCAGCTTAAGGGGCCTTTTCTAGACAGCTAAGACAGACAGTTAGCTAACAAATCAATGAGAAATGCATATATGAGTTATAATGTAATGATCAAAAGAGAAAATGTGAAAGGAAAGAATTAACTCTGATTTCTTGTATCAATCATTATCAGGGTTTTGGTTCATGTCTGGTTTCTTTCCACTTTCCTGCTTCTCCTCTATTAATATAACATTCAATTATTGCCTGGAAATGATTAATATGTTATATTCCTAGTTGAGGGCGTGGATATGTCCATTTTGTAGGAAGGATGACATCACAGCTACAGAGTTGACCGTCTGATAGCCCAGCTCGACTACCCACCTCTCCTGAAGACCCCTCAGCTTTTTGAGAGTTGGGTGGAGGACATCATCTCTGAAAGAGGGTCCCACAGATGCACCCTAGCAGTTTGAGCACCACTCTTACAAGAAGAGTCAATGCCCTAAAAGCGTGATTTCACCGGGGATTACTCCGGGGTGGTCCTTGTGTTGGGATGCACCTCTGGCTGGCTGTCGTCATCCTTTTAGGTAGATAATGAAGTGAGTGCTGTAAATAACCCCATAAAGAAGCGGGAATGTTCAGATGACATGGCTACTATGAGGTGGTCAGGAAGGGATATCTAACATCCCATGATGTATACAGCTTACCTAAATACTTCATGCAGTACATGCAGTTTAAGGGGCCTTTTCTAGACAGCTAGGACATCTAGTTAGCTAACAAATCAATGAGAAATGCATATATGAGTGATAATGTAATGATCAAAAGAAGAGAAATTGTGAAAGGAAAGAATTAACTGATTTCTTGTATCAATCATTATCAGGGTTTTGGTTCATGTCTGGTTTCTTTCCACTTTCCTGCTTCTCCTCTATTGATATAACATTCAATTATTGCCTGGAAATGATTAATATGTTATATTCCTAGTTGAGGGCGTGGATATGTCCATTTTGTAGGAAGGATGACATCACAGCTACAGAGTTGACCGTCTGATAGCCCAGCTCGACTGCCCACCTCTCCTGAAGACCCCTCAGCTTTTTGAGAGTTGGGTGGAGGACATCATCTCTGAAAGAGGGTCCCACAGATGCACCCTAGCAGTTTGAGCACCACTCTTACAAGAAGAGTCAATGCCCTAAAAGCGTGATTTCACCGGGGATTACTCCGGGGTGGTCCTTGTGTTGGGATGCACCTCTGGCTGGCTGTCGTCATCCTTTTAGGTAGATAATGAAGTGAGTGCTGTAAATAACCCCATAAAGAAGCGGGAATGTTCAGATGACATGGCTACTATGAGGTGGTCAGGAAGGGATATCTAACATCCCATGATGTATACAGCTTACCTAAATACTTCATGCAGTACATGCAGTTTAAGGGGCCTTTTCTAGACAGCTAGGACATCTAGTTAGCTAACAAATCAATGAGAAATGCATATATGAGTGATAATGTAATGATCAAAAGAAGAGAAATTGTGAAAGGAAAGAATTAACTCTGATTTCTTGTATCAATCATTATCAGGGTTTTGGTTCATGTCTGGTTTCTTTCCACTTTCCTGCTTCTCCTCTATTAATATAACATTCAATTATTGCCTGGAAATGATTAATATGTTATATTCCTAGTTGAGGGCGTGGATATGTCCATTTTGTAGGAAGGATGACATCACAGCTACAGAGTTGACCGTCTGATAGCCCAGCTCGACTACCCACCTCTCCTGAAGACCCCTCAGCTTTTTGAGAGTTGGGTGGAGGACATCATCTCTGAAAGAGGGTCCCACAGATGCACCCTAGCAGTTTGAGCACCACTCTTACAAGAAGAGTCAATGCCCTAAAAGCGTGATTTCACCGGGGATTACTCCGGGGTGGTCCTTGTGTTGGGATGCACCTCTGGCTGGCTGTCGTCATCCTTTTAGGTAGATAATGATGTGTGTGTGTGTGTGTGTGTTGTCAACAACTCCATAAAGATGTGTGAATGTTCAGATGAAATGGCTACTATGAGGCGGCCAGGAATGGATGTCTAACATCCCATGATCTATGCAGCTTATCTGTATACTTCATGCAGTACAGGCAGTCTAAGGGGCCTTTTCTAGATAGGTAGGATAGATAGTTAGCTATTAAATCAATGAGAAATACATATGTGTGATAATGTAATGATCAAAATGGTGAAAAACGTTAAAGAAATAAATTATTTCTGATACCCTGCCTGCCTGTAATCTAATTTTATTCATATTAATAATATATTCTGTTGTACTTGAGAAAATTATACATATATACGCATAAAACCTTTTTTAAGAAGACCTCATATCTTGAGGACCCGTCGAGCCTACCATCAACACCCCCACATTCCAAGAAGACAGAAGACAAGGACACATATCTCTGGAATATGACTGCTCGCATTCTAATTAGTTGTTTACCATGTTCAATACTACATGCTCTTAGCATGTTGTATGTGACTATATTGTAATCTTACAATATATTGTCATATAACTTTATTGTAATCCCCTACGGGGACCCTTAAAATGAGTGGAGAGGCAATTCTACTTGAACTAGATGATCGCGTTAATTATCTTATGAAGAATGCCTTCATTAAAGTGGGCAATGTTAACCAGTTGTTGACTGCCCATTTATATACATCTGGGGGGGTGTTGCATTTAACTCCACAAGGACATTTCTGAGTGTCCTTGCAGAGTTAGGATACTTTCACATCTGCGCTTTCACTTTCAGCTATTGATATCCGTCATAGGATCTCAAAAGTGGGGAAAACGCTTCAGTTTTGTCCCCATTTTTTTTGTCAACGGGGACAAAACTGAACTGAAGGGAACAGAGTGCACCAAAATGCATTCCGTTCCATTTCATTGTGTTCCAATGACGCACACAAAAACGCTGCAAGCAGAGCTTTTGAGTGCGTCCTGGGATGCAGAGCAAGACGGATCCGTCATGACTCACAATTGTGACCGATTCGCTTTCTCTGACACAAAAAAAAATATTCTGTCATGGCTATTTTAGAGATAATACAATCGGATCCGTTCGTAATGGATGCAGAAGGTTGTATTATCATGACGGAAGCGTTTTTTCCTGATCCATTACGGATCCAGCAAAAATGCAGATGTGAAAGTAGCCTTAGCAGTTGCAAGGACATCATGCAGCTGCAGAAGCAGTATTCCCCCTTAGCTGGGGCTAATAGGTTGGCCTCTGTTACAGGAGAAATCAGCAATTAAAATAAATGTTAAAAAATAAATGTAAAAATGTATAAGAATTATAAAACACCACCAATCAGGGCCATTGCAGGGGTCCCATAAGATCCAGGGCCCAAGCCCCAATTCATATGGCTCCAGTCGACACCCTACCGCTCGCACTAGCACTAAAGACATTTTAGGCTACTTTCACACTTGCGGTAGCAGGGTCCAGCAGGCATTATAGTGATTGGGGCCGAGGCAGACTTCCAGTGGCATGGTGGGCTAGCGTTAGCACGGATCCGGCAGGCTGTTCCCTTTTTGAGTTTTTTGAGGGGGAAAATAAGAAAAAAAATGTTTTAACCAAAAGGTGTGCTTTTGGTGGGTTTTGAACTAATGGTGGTCTGTGCATGACACTACTATGGGGGATCTGTGGATGGCACTGTTATGAGGGGATCTGTGGGTGGCACTGTTATGGCGGGATCTGTGGATGGCACTGTTATGGGGGATCTGAGGGGGGCACTGTTATGGGGGATCTGTGGATGGCACTGTTATGGGGGGGTGATCTGTGGATGGCACTGTTATGGGGGGGGGGTGATCTGTGGATGGCACTGTTATGGGGGGTGATCTGTGGATGGCACTGTTATGAGGGGGGTGATCTGTGGATGGCACTGTTATGTGGGAGTGATCTGTGGATGGCACTGTTATGGAGGGGATCTGTGGATGGCACTGTTATGGGGGGTGGATCTGTAGATGGCACTGCTATATATGTGTCACCCACAGATCCCCCACCCCATAACAGTGCCATCCACATATCCCCCACCCCATAATAGTGGCATCCACAGATGCCCTAATATACCGGAGCTAAACCTGTGGGAGGGGCCGGTGGAATGCAAATGCGGCGGGACCGCTCGGTCACTGTACTCCGGCCCCACCGCTCACTCACTGCTTTATTGCCTAAACCTTTTATAATAATAACTTTAATTGAAGTTCCGATTCCCAGCCCCATCTGTACTACTTACTAAATGTCCTGTAGCAGGCAGAGCAGGGCGGATGGCCGGCCGTAACTCACTGATGTCACGTGCCTGCGCCGCCTACTTTATGAATGAAGTAGGCGGTGTAGGCACGTGACATCAGTGAGTTACGGCCGCCCGCTCTGCTCTGCCTGCTAGAGGACATTTAGTAAGTAGTACAGATGGGGCTGGGGATCGGAACTTCAATTAAAGTTATTATAAAAGGTTTAGGCAATAAAGCAGTGAGTGAGCGGCGGGGCCAGAGTACAGTGACTGCATCGGCCCCACCGCATTTGCGTGACACCGGCCCCTCCTCCCTCCCCCCTCCAGCTGATACATTGCAGTCTGCGATGTTGCAGCATCGCAGACTGCGATGTAAAATGGCAGCATTCTCCCCATAAGACGCAGGGGCATTTTCCCTGGGAAACTGCGTCTTATGGGGCGAAAAATATGGTAAATACATTTATTAAAACAATACAAAGTTTACAGTCCATTATTTTCTACTACGTATATATTTATATACATGAACTATAAATATACAGTATAGATTTATACATATATATATATATACGGGGGCGTGGCCTATACTGGGAGCGCAATGGCTCACCAAAAACTTGGCAACCATCAACCCCTGTAAGACCCCACTCCACAAAAGATGCCTAAGAGGGGTAAGAAAGAAGCTCCTAAGCTTCTTACAGCTTTTTTTCCGACGGCGAACAATGGTGCTCGCGATCCCGCCACCGCGAGACAGGCCGCTCCCGATGGAGACGAGCCGCAACAAGAGAGGACGGAGAAAGCACAGCTCAGTCCCACAGAACAATGCGGTACCTCTTCTCCCATAAGGTCAGATCACAGTTAAGGGGAACAAAGCCCGGGATCCTCTCCTTGCTCTTCATCCGTGAGGGCCCCTGCTACGGGGCATAAAAGGAGCAGCAGACGTGCCAACAGTCCGCCATCTTCTCAGCTAGAGCCACAGGTGTCCAGATTTGCTGTATTGCAAGACTCGCCTACCACTGCCTCTGCCACCGCCAGCCCTATCAAACAGAAAGCACGATGGGAGACTACATTATCCTTCTCTGCTGTGACAGATATTCAGGGGGGGCCTCTGTTGAAACGCAGGAGGATGAACTCACCTTCACTACTACTAATCAGGCTGCCACCGAGGCCTTCCCGATAAACGCCATGAGAGCGTTAAGGCAATCTATCCAAAAAGACATTACACAAGCACTCACCAACATCTCAGCCACTGTAGATGGCTTGGGAGAACGTATTGACCATACACTGCGTGCAGAATTATTAGGCAAATGAGTATTTTGACCACATCATCCTCTTTATGCATGTTGTCTTACTCCAAGCTGTATAGGCTCGAAAGCCTACTACCAATTAAGCATATTAGGTGATGTGCATCTCTGTAATGAGAAGGGGTTTGGTCTAATGACATCAACACCCTATATCAGGTGTGCATAATTATTAGGCAACTTCCTTTCCTTTGGCAAAATGGGTCAAAAGAAGGACTTGACAGGCTCAGAAAAGTCAAAAATAGTGAGATATCTTGCAGAGGGATGCAGCACTCTTAAAATTGCAAAGCTTCTGAAGCGTGATCATCGAACAATCAAGCGTTTCATTCAAAATAGTCAACAGGGTCGCAAGAAGCGTGTGGAAAAACCAAGGCGCAAAATAACTGCCCATGAACTGAGAAAAGTCAAGCGTGCAGCTGCCAAGATGTCACTTGCCACCAGTTTGGCCATATTTCAGAGCTGCAACATCACTGGAGTGCCCAAAAGCACAAGGTGTGCAATACTCAGAGACATGGCCAAGGTAAGAAAGGCTGAAAGACGACCACCACTGAACAAGACACACAAGCTGAAACGTCAAGACTGGGCCAAGAAATATCTCAAGACTGATTTTTCTAAGGTTTTATGGACTGATGAAATGAGAGTGAGTCTTGATGGGCCAGATGGATGGGCCCGTGGCTGGATTGGTAAAGGGCAGAGAGCTCCAGTCCGACTCAGACGCCAGCAAGGTGGAGGTGGAGTACTGGTTCAGGCTGGTATCATCAAAGATGAGCTTGTGGGGCCTTTTCGGGTTGAGGATGGAGTCAAGCTCAACTCCCAGTCCTACTGCCAGTTTCTGGAAGACACCTTCTTCAAGCAGTGGTACAGGAAGAAGTCTGCATCCTTCAAGAAAAACATGATTTTCATGCAGGACAATGCTCCATCACACGCATCCAAGTACTCCACAGCGTGGCTGGCAAGAAAGGGTATAAAAGAAGAAAATCTAATGACATGGCCTCCTTGTTCACCTGATCTGAACCCCATTGAGAACCTGTGGTCCATCATCAAATGTGAGATTTACAAGGAGGGAAAACAGTACACCTCTCTGAACAGTGTCTGGGAGGCTGTGGTTGCTGCTGCACGCAATGTTGATGGTGAACAGATCAAAACAATGACAGAATCCATGGATGGCAGGCTTTTGAGTGTCCTTGCAAAGAAAGGTGGCTATATTGGTCACTGATTTGTTTTTGTTTTGTTTTTGAATGTCAGAAATGTATATTTGTGAATGTTGAGCTGTTATATTGGTTTCACTGGTAAAAATAAATAATTGAAATGGGTATATATTTGTTTTTTGTTAAGTTGCCTAATAATTATGCACAGTAATAGTCACCTGCACACACAGATATCTCCTAAAATAGCTAAAACTAAAAACAAACTAAAAACTACTTCCAAAAATATTCAGCTTTGATATTAATGAGTTTTTTGGGTTCATTGAGAACATGGTTGTTGTTCAATAATAAAATTAATCCTCAAAAATACAACTTGCCTAATAATTCTGCACTCCCTGTATAATGTAGAAACAAAATTGGGGGAATTCTCCTCGGCACACAACAAACTAGTTGATGCTCACAATACCCTATCAGGAGAAATGGAGGTCATGAAATCCAAAAAATGGCGGACCTAAACGACCGCAACTGCTGCAACAATGTAAAATTCTGCAGCATTCCAAAATCCGTATCACCAGACAACTTGGCCAAATTCCTCCAGAAACTGATCATCACTACACTCCTCCATGCTACATATACGGATGTACAGGTGAAACTTGAAAAATTAGAATATTGTGCAAAAGTCCATTTATTTCAGTAATGCAAATTAAAAGGAATTGCATTAATGCAGCTTAAATCACAAATGCATAGCCTAAACATTCCATCTACAGTCAAAAGTGAAATCTCGTCTAATACTCAATTTCCCTGGGCTGAACACTCAGTCACATATGCAGTGTCCCACTAGCTTATGTGGGAACTGCAAAAGCTTGTTTCTGTCATCTGTAATTTCATGCTGCATTGTGTTATCATTTGAAATCCCTTTTTACCAGGCTGTCAGGTGCACCACATGCATCTCACCACTAGATGGGGGTAGCACCACCGTATATATAGTGCAGTTCAGGCCTAGTTAGGAAGTTGAGTCAGTTGGGAGAAGAAGTAGGAGATGAAGGAGTGAGAGTGCAGCTGCTAGCTGTGTTTAATGCAAGGCAATTCAAGGGAAACAGAGTGGATATAAACACAAAGGACAACAGCCATTTATTCAGGCTTTAAGGACCTTTGGATCCAAGGTGAAGGACTTACTAGCTTCTGGCAGCCTCACCATTAAAGAGCTGGAGAAACAAAACCAGATTAAGGAGCTGTGAGGCAGTGACAGGCCTCCCGGCTGCTAGGGGGGAGATATGGTAGGAGTTTCCATTTCTTCGCTGTCAATCAGCAGGTCAGAGGCCGCACTAGGTGGAACAATTAGTCTGGGATAAGAGCCCAGTCCAGACTGTTAGGAGGCGGAAGAGTCTGTGTGCAGCAGAGGCCTGGGAAGGCTCTGTACAAGTGGGCTCAGCCGAGCTGGCTGAGGGGCCACGGGGCTATGTGTTAGCCTGAACTTTGGGGGACTCCGCGAGGTCTTGGAATCGACAGTCGCTAGGCCAGAGTCAGGAGGACTTCTGGGCCACAATCCCCCAAAAGGTACTGGACTTTGTTACAGCCTGGAAGTGCTGGATTGTTAGGCTGGGAAAAGCCGCATGTTCTTCCTGTGTGTGAACGGGGCTTTCAGTGAAGTAGGGAGTCCTCATGGTTAGTTAGAGCCCAGCCGGGCAGGTGTTTTATTTGTATTGTTTGTTTTGGTTTTGCTGAGGTGCCAAATAAAAGCAATGTTTGGCCCCTAACCCTATGGTCGATGAAGATCATTGTGAGAATAATCCCTGAATAAGAGACGATCCTTTACATATGGTGGAGGATGCGGGCAATAACAACAGCAGGTTGCTAGGGGCAACGACCTGACGGAAAAGAGCAGGTGCTGCTGAATGTTGCCAAGGAATTGCTGTGTTGCTGTGCAGTGATTTAAAGGGCCGGAAGCCTGCTTGTTTGCTGGAGCAGGTGCTGCTGAAAAACTGCTGGTTAATCTGGACCTTTTTTTTTCTGAGGTGAAAGCTGTGCAGGGATTTAAAGGGCACAGTAAAAGAAACTGACCTGTCAAAATGGCTGCCAAATGGTGGAGAGCGTGGGAAAAGTCCTGTATGATGATGATCGGGGGGATCCCGCTGGGGGTTATACTAGACTCCCGCCAACTAATGTCTCAGGTCCTGCTCGAAATTCTGGACTTTGTAACAAGAGGGCCAGAGACAACAACTAAGGTGTCACTTAACTTTATAACAGACTATGGCCCTGTGCAATGGGAGCTCTTGAAATGTGAGACCCTGGAAGTGGAGTTTGTGCTTGGCAAAGACTTCCCATTATTTTGGCAGCTGTGGAGCGGAGAAAATGCTACAAATTGTGTACCTGGAGAATCTGATGAACAGCAGATATGTGCCGTTGCCAAGGGCAACCGTCGGGAAGACAAAGAGGTGGAGAGCGGTGCGGTTCTCAGGAGTGCATATCTTCCCTGCGACTGTGTCCGGGGTCCTAGAGAGGAAGTGCGGAGGTGCAGTAAAGCTGTTGCTAGGAGCAACCACAACCTTGATGAGTCCGCGGGAGAGAATGTCACTGCTTTACCGGAATGGTTGATTACAAGGGGTAAGATCGTTCCAGCAGTTACTTGTATAGCTGACAAAGTGACAGTGAGCTCAGCTCTGGAGGGTGGGCATGTTAATGACCCGTGCCCTGGTACCTCAGAAGCCGTGAACTGGGGTGTGAGCCGGCGGCAATTGCTACCTGCCGAGTCGGGAGGTGTTGAGACACCGGAAATAGAGACTGCTAAACAAATGTGTGACATTATGGTAAAGGACAGTGCAGTCCAAGTGTTGGTGGACACCGAAAGCCAGGTGAGCCTGGTACATGCCAGCTTGGTAGCTGGGGACAATGCGAGGAAGCTGCACAATGGTTTAAGTGATATGACCATTGAAAACAATGGTGCCAAGTTTGTGGATAGGCATAATGGCAATGTGAACAAAATATATATAAAATATATAGAGCTTGCCGATGGCGGAGTGAGCAGCACACGGCCTGCGCTCCTGACCACCACCGACTTAATAATCCCCACCATAGTGAAAAAGTTAACGCTGATCCTACCATGGTCCGCAGGAGAGGTCCCTCTTCCACCCCAGCACCTGTGGCACGTGAGCCGAGCGATATATCGCGCTTCTTCGGTCCCTCCAGCCAGCCGGGGGCCTCAGGCGCGGGAACCGCAACATCCATGATGGCGGAGGCAATGCAAGATTCCGGCGCCTCGCCGCCGGTGACCAGAGGGAAGTCGGCAATCTCCAGCGCACATGTCCAGGGGGACACATACACCGGAGGACTCCCTGTCACCTACGCAGCAGCGGTGAGCCCAGCAGCTATGGCGGTACCCTCAGGCGCAGGAACTGCAGCGTCCAAGATGGCGGAGACAGCTCAAGAATCCGGCGCATTGCCGGCAGTCTCAAGCGCACACGTCCAGGGGGACACACTCACCAGAGGACTTCCTGTCTCTTATGCAGCAGCGGTAAGTCCAATTTCTATGGCGGCATCCTCCCCTCTATCCAGAAGCCCTGCTGAGTCCCCAGATCCACAGCTCAACATGCGTGGCTCCCCAGCCCTGTCGGCCTTCTCTGGCAGATCTCTCCCTTGGTCAGACCAGCTAGATGACTGGGACTGGAAGCAGCACCTTAAATCTCTCCCTACAGCCGCTGAAGTGGGGGCCCTGTTAAACAAAATGGAGGCTTCTCATAAGCAGGACTTGGCGGTTTTACATCAAGATATCAAACATGTAGGGCAGAGAGTAGAGGACATTGAGAACAAGCAAGAACAGATCCTCACCTCCTTGGACTGCCATTCCCAGATCATAAACGCACACGCTGCTCAGTTACAGGACATTTTAGCCCATATTGATGATATAGAAAATAGGAACAGGCAGAATACCCTCCGCATCAGAGGGCTACCTGAAACCGTCGTCGACCTGGCCGCTTGGGCTCAGACCCATTTTTCAGCGCTCCTACACACGGATCCTTCCAACATAATTGAAATTGATCGCATTCATAGGGCGCTTGGCCCAAAGTCGTTGGATCCGAATCGTCCTAGGGACGTCATATGCCGTATCCATTTTTATAGGGAAAAAGAATCTATCCTTAAAGCAGCTCGTGAGGCAGCTGGCACTGAAATGGATTCTAACCCTATCCAGATCCTCCCAGACCTCACCAGGCGCACTCTACAACTTAGGAAGGCCCTGAAACCCCTTCTGTCCATCCTAAGGGACAACGCCATTATATATACAGTGGGATGCGAAAGTTTGGGCAACCTTGTTAATCGTCATGATTTTCCTGTATAAATCATTGGTTGTTACGATAAAAAATGTCAGTTAAATATATCATATAGGAGACACACACAGCGATATTTGAGAAGTGAAATGAAGTTTATTGGATTTACAGAAAGTGTGCTATAATTGTTTAAACAAAATTAGGCAGGAGCATAAATTTGGGCACTGTTGTAATTTTATTGATTCCAAAACCTTTAGAACTAATTATTGGAACTCAAATTGGCTTGGTAAGCTCAGTGACCCCTGACACATACACAGGTGAATCCAATTATTCGAAAGAGTATTTAAGGGGGTCAATTGTAAGTTTCCCTCCTCTTTTAATTTTCTCTGAAGAGTAGCAATATGGGGGTCTCAAAACAACTCTCAAATGACCTGAAGACAAAGATTGTTCACCATCATGGTTTAGGGGAAGGATACAGAAAGCTGTCTCAGAGATTTCAGCTGTCTGTTTCCACAGTTAGGAACATATTGACGAAATGGAAGACCACAGGCTCAGTTCAAGTTAAGGCTCGAAGTGGCAGACCAAGAAAAATCTCGGATAGACAGAAGCGATGAATGGTGAGAACAGTCAGAGTCAACCCACAGACCAGCACCAAAGACCTACAATATCATCTTGCTGCAGATGGAGTCACTGTGCATCGTTCAACCATTCGGCGCACTTTACACAAGGAGATGCTGTATGCGAGAGTGATGCAGAGGAAGCCTTTTCTCCGCCCACAGCACAAAAAGTGCCGCTTGAGGTGGGCTAAAGCACATTTGGACAAGCCAGCTTCATTTTGGAATAAGGTGCTGTGGACTGATGAAACTAAAATTGAGTTATTTGGCCATAACAAGGGGCGTTATGCATGGAGAAAAAAGAACACAGCAATCCAAGAAAAACACCTGCTACCTACAGTAAAATATGGTGGTGGTTCCATCATGCTGTGGGGCTGTGTGGCCAGTGCAGGGACTGGGAATCTTGTCAAAGTTGAGGGACGCATGGATTCCACTCAGTATCAGCAGATTCTGGAGACCAATGTCTAGGAATCAGTGACAAAGCTGAAGCTGCGCCGGGGCTGGATCTTTCAACAAGATAACGACCCTAAACACTGCTCAAAATCCACTAAGGCATTTATGCAGAGGAACAAGTACAACGTTCTGGAATGGCCATCACAGTCCCCAGACCCGAATATAATTGAAAATCTGTGGTGTGACTTAAAGAGAGCTGTCCATACTCGGAAGCCATCAAACCTGAATGAACTAAAGATGTTTTGTAAAGAGGAATGGTCCAAAATACCTTCAACCAGAATCCAGACTCTCATTGGAACCTACAGGGAGCGTTTAGAGGCTGTAATTTCTGCAAAAGGAGGATCTACTAAATATTGAATTCATTTCTTTTTTGTGGTGCCCAAATTTATGCACCTGCCTAATTTTGTTTAAACAATTATAGCACACTTTCTGTAAATCGAATAAACTTCATTTCACTTCTCAAATATCACTGTGTGTGTCTCCTATATGATATATTTAACTGACATTTTTTATCGTAACAACCAACGATTTATACAGGAAAATCATGACGATTAACAAGGTTGCCCAAACTTTCGCATCCCACTGTAGATGGGGCTTTCCTTTCCAACTTACCGCTAGGAAGGATGGGAAATCAGCGACCTTCAGATCAATGGACGATCTCCCCAAGTTCCTGAACACGTTTGACCTGCCCAATGTGGATCTTCTGGACTGGCCCAAACCCCTGCTGGTTCCTCCCACAGGGAATCGTGAAGAATGGCAGACAACGGCGCCGAAACCCCAGAGATCCTCCAGACGCCATCCGAGACCGACGGCCTAAACCCGTTTAGCTGACCCGGGATCTTCTCCTCCTCTACGCGTTCAGCAATTGTTCTTTTATTTGTTCATGTGTTACACGCTATGTGTGTTCTATTGTTGTCAGTCTGTTTCTGTGTCGGGGGTCAGTAAGGTTGCCGCTTTTGTCCTCGACTTCTCCTCTCCCCCCATAGGGATAACGACACTCAGTGTCGATAGTGATTGTTGTCACACTTTAGTCTACTACTGAGCCGGCTCTTCTGGCTCTCTCCTTTTGGAGTTTACCTGTGTTTGTTTGTTAACTATTTGTTTGTCTTGTCTCGTGTCTCACCTACTCCCTCTTGTTCTTACCCTTTTTGCTCTCACCCTATCCCTTATACACATAAAGGTTTCACTTCTCATACAGGATGGCCTCTCTGTCTTTTTGTACTTACAATGTTAGAGGCCTTAACAAACCTGAAAAGCGTAGCCAGATTCTATATCGCCTTCACAAGAAACGTGTCATGCTGGCCATGTTCCAGGAAACCCATTTCAAAGCATCCTCAGTTCCTAAGTGTGATCGTGGGTATTACACCACTTGGTTCCACAGCCCCCATCCGGAAAAAAAGCTGGTGGTGTGTCTATAGCCTTTCACAAAGCCTTTCACCCCACTGTCCTATCTTCAGAGACCGACACTAGGGGGCGCTATATCTTTCTTAAGCTATCAGAGGGCCAAAACATTTTCACAATCGCTAATGTATATTTTCCCAACCAGGGGCAGATACCTTTCGCTTCCAAGATCCTGAGGAATCTGGCCCGCTTTGCGGACAGCTCTTCCATCATACTGGGTGGCGACTTCAACATGGTAATGGATCCCACTGTAGACTCTTCGACCGGTAAGTCCTCTATCTCCCCGGCATCCCAACACCGATTCAAAAAAGACCTTTCCTCCCTTTGCCTAGTTGATCTTTGGAGAGTATTGCATCCAGGAGTCAGAGACTTTAGCTTTCATTCCCTGGCCCACAACAGCTACGCTAGATTAAATCATCTCTTTGTTTCCCACAATCTGTTAGATCTTGATCCCCATTGCTCGATGAATGGGTTTCTCTGGTCCGACCACTCTCCTGTTTATGGCCGCCTCCGAACTCATCCACCATTCCCCCCGCCCCTTCACGTGGAGGCTAAATGACAATCTCCTAAATGACCTGGTGTGGTGTGCATGACGGACGTTCGTACCGCCATTGCAGACTTTATCAATAACCACCAATCCGACACGTCCCCACCTCCTATTAAATGGGTAGCCCTAAAATGCATCCTAAGGGGGCTTTTCATATCCCATGGCACTAGGCTTAAGAAGGAACGTTCTGCAAAGCTCTCTGCCCTCCTCTTGACTCTTGACGATAAAGAAGCACTGAACAAGCTCACCCCATCAGACCAATTGAAAGCTGATATCTCTCTTCTCCGCCAACAGATACTTCAAATTCTAGACCAGAGAACCCTGTGTCTCCGAGACAAAATTAAACATGTTTTTTTCGAGTATGGGGATAAGAGTGGAAAATGGTTAGCTAGGGCACTCCACCCTCGTCTCCCACAGACCCATGTGCCCTCGATTAATTCCCCCAGTAAAGGCCTTGTACACTCTCCCTCTGACATATCGTCCGAATTTCAATCCTACTATGGAGCGCTCTACCACCTTAACACAGGGAGGGACCCTGCTTCTCATCAGCTGGTGTCAGACACCTGTAACTATATTCATCAGTTTGGCCCTACGCGTCTTCCTGCCGAGGCGCTATCAGATTTGGAAGAAGACTTCTCTAAATCGGAACTCATATGTGTTGTGAATAATCTCATGAATGGGAAAAGCCCGGGCCCAGATGGTCTGACAGCCAGGTTCTACAAACTTCTCATTGAGGAATTATCCCCTGTCCTACTCCGGGCTTTTAATTCCATCACATCGGATGTTCCGTTCCTGCCTCAATCCCTACAGGCACACATAGCAGTAATACCTAAACCCGACAAAGATCTTTCCCATTGTACCAATTACAGACCAATTTCCCTCCTAAATGTGGACTTAAAAATCTACGCTAAGCTGATAAACCCCCACATTACGAAATGTATCCTCCAAGAACAGGTGGGCTTTGTCCCCGGCAGAGATGCAAGAGATAGCACCCTGAAATCTATCGCCATTATAGCCAGAGCCAGGTCTTCTGGATCTCCTCTGTGTCTACTTTCAGTAGACGCAGAGAAGGCCTTTGATAGAGTCGACTGGAGATTCCTGGCTTTGACTTTAGAACACATAGGTCTGGGCCCTAAAATGCTCAACCGCATTATGGCCTTATATTCCTCTCCCTCAGCCCAGGTCCGTGTCAATGGCCTTTTGTCGCAGCCCTTTGCCATAAAAAACGGAACGCGCCAAGGGTGTCCTCTCTCCCCTTTCCTTTATATCCTAACCATGGAGTCCCTCGCTAATGCCCTAAGGAATAATCAGTCTATAAAAGGAGTCACTGTTGGCTCAGTAGAACATAAACTTTCCCTTTTTGCGGACGACTTGCTCCTTTATCTCTCCTCCCCGAGGATTGGACTTCCTTCGGTCCTTCGGGAATTCGAGATATTTGGGAAGTTAAGCAACTTCAAAGTAAACATCCAAAAATCAGAAATTCTGAACATATCGCTCAAGCAGCGGGAAGTGGTCCACATTCGAGACTCGTTCTCGTTCAAGATTGCAAAAGATTCAATCCGACATTTAGGTATTGCTCTCCCTTCCAACCCTAGTCACCTTTTTAAACTTAATTATACACCGCTTCTTAGGTCTATTGAGTCGGACATCCAGAAGTGGTCTCCTCTCCACATATCCTGGTTCGGTAAGATAAACGCCCTTAAGATGGATACTTTACCCAAAATACTTTATCTGTTCCAGACGGCCCGGTGCAATATTCCTAATAGATTTTTCTCTCAACTTCGATCCATAGCATCCGGTTTTATTATAAACGGCCCCAGGGCTAGGATTAGTTATAAAATTCTCTCTAGGGCAAAACAACTGGGGGGGGGGCAGGTCTTCCCAATTTTCTGTCCTATTATAGGGCGTCCATAGCAAATTGTATATTAGACCTAATCCACAACCGGGCTTCAAAGCTGTGGGTTGACATTGAGCATACCCTGGCTCCACACCTTCTACCTGGGAACTTTTGGCTCCCTAGCGGCACGAGTGGTACTGTCATGCAGACCCTGCAATCACCGTTACTCCAGACATTGGTGAATTCATGGGGGAAATTTGCTTTTAAAACCACACTAGCCACGGTACCAGGCCCTCTCACGGTTATTGCCATACACCCTGGCCTACCTTCTTATATTGGGTCCTTACCGGCCTTCCAGGTTTCCTCCCTTTCACAGATTTTAATTAAAGACATATTCAGGGATTCAGCCCTTCTACCCTTCAGTGATCTATTGCATATCTCTTCCGACTCCCCAGGTCGCTGGTTCAGATACCTCCAACTCCGCAATTTCGTAAGCTCCTTGGCTCCTGGTTCGCAACTATCCGCCCCTCTGACTAACTTTGAAAAACTCTGCACAGCAGCGTCAGGACCTTGTCATGGCATATCTTTGATCTACGGTCTGATTGGTGCCGGGGAGGTAGGGGATGGCACATTAACCGAACAGTTGAAGGATGTGGGGTTTGTGTCTGTTTGGGAAGGTGAATTAGCGGTTACCATTTCCGCTGATCAATGGAATCGCTCCCTTCTGTTCACTCATAAGTCGACGGTTTCTTGCCGCCTACAAGAGTTGAATTATAAAATCCTTACACGGTGTTATAGGACTCCGGTCAAGCTACATCAGTTTTATCCCTCTGTTCCCAATACATGTTGGCGATGCCACGATGCAGTGGGCTCCATGCTCCACATCTGGTGGGACTGTCCTGGGGTCGCCCCCCTGTGGCAGGATGTTTTTGCTCTATATAACGCTTTGTACCGGACCTCTATATCACCGTCTCCTCAGATAGCTTTACTTTCTATCTATTCGGGTAGAATTCAACTTGTCAAGAAAGGTGCCCTTAGGCTATTTGTGCAGGCTGTGAGACAGATCATACTGCACCAGTGGAAATCAGCAGATAGTCTGCGGAGACTTACTTGGGTCCATGCACTGGACACTCTGGTCCGGATGGAAGAGCTGAGAGCTGAGGCCCACAATCAGACGCGTTCCTACTCGCAAACATGGGACCCTTCACTGCAATTCAGAAGCTCTCCTAGATTTCACACTTGGCTAGATACTGGTAGTTGTACCTGGTGAAGTTCAGGTTTCTTTTTACACATCCCCTCCCCTCCCCCTGCATTTCCTTCCCTTCCGTTTTCCAGCCCCTTGTCTTGTCTTGGTCTTATTTGTTCAGACTCATCACACTTATTTGCATACTTATGATAGCCATGTTTCCTTTATAATTGGGCACAGGTTATATTGCCGTTTTCCACACTTGTCATGTGACTTTGTATCTCATTTTCATCTTTGCTTCAATAAATATGATTGAACCATAAAACAGCCTTTTGTACGTTGCCTTTTTGGTGCGTCGCGAGTTCCAATAGTGAAGTGGGCAATGTTCACATCTATAGATGCGTTTTCTTTAAGTGGACCGCGCTGCACCAGGACAGAGCTGAAAATATCCTCCCTTCCAGATCTCACATGAATTTCCTGGACATGGGTAAGCAGTCAGTTCACTCGAATTCACCTTTTCTCCAGGAGGATCTGGAAGGGAGGATATTTTCAGCTCTGTCCTGGTGCAGCGCGGTCCACTTAAAGTTAATGGCAATGTGGATACTAGTGAAAAATAAATAAGGTATAAAAACGCTGATTAATGTTGAGAGCTCACAGCTGAGTAAACCCACTGTAGTGAATGTGCAGGAAACTGTGGCAATGCTGAGGGGTGTACCACACTTACCAGAGGTGGATGTGCAGTCTCCACAGGTTTCTATGATTGTTAAAATGTCCCAGGTGGGGATTGACTCATGGGTGCCCCTAGAGGTCAGGGTTAATAATGACACGAGCAGTATAAGTGGCGTATGTGCCGTGACAGTTAGTAACTCCGAGAGTGAGGCTACCATGTCAAGACCCAGCAAAACCAAAGTGGTTACTAGTAGCGACCATTCCTTATTAGAATTTGTCCAATAGATCTTTTACCTGCCTCGGATTGTATTTGACCACTCTCCTATCCTGGCGCAATTAAAGTTAGGAAACTTGGGGCAAAATGCAAGACCTATTTGGTATTTGAATCCATTCTGGCTCCAGCTAGTGGATACTTGGCGGTACCATTCCTAATGCACTGGGAGAATTTTTTAGCACCAATATTGGAACTGCCACTATACCAATAATATGGGATACAATGAAGGCTTATATAAGAGGTGTTTATATTAAGGGCATTAGCGTTTACAAGACAAAACGTAGGGCTCTCTCTGTAGAGTTGTCTAATAGAGTTTTGGCCACTGAATCCAAATATATATTAAATCCAACGCAGGAAAATGCAGCTAATTGGAAGGAGGCGCAGGGGCTGTTGAAGGAACATCTAATAGAAACAGCCGTGAATAAAAGTTTTTTTAGGACTCAGAGGTACTTTATGGAAGGTGAGAGTGCTGGTCATTTATTAGCCACGGTTATTAAAGCACAATCTGGTCCCACTTGTGTAGCCTCCATTAGGGATATACATGGGAACCTCATTAGTGAGGATAAAGATATTTTGGGGGTATTCCATGCTCACTTCAAGGATGTCTATTGGTCGAAAATTACAATTGGTCCGATATATAGAGGTATCTAATGAATATTTCCTTGCCCATTTTATCTATGGAGGATAGGGAGATGATAGATGGCGACATCCAGCTGGAGGAACTTGAGCTGACGTTGAGATCTTTTCCTAATGAAAGGGCACCTGGGGGGATGGCTTGCCGGTGGAATTTTACAAGAAACACCAGGAGCTGCTTCTTCCGCACCTGCGTAATGTTTTTATGGACTCATATCGGGCAGGTATTTTACCTAGTTCGATGAGAGAGGCGATTGTGGTAGTGCTTCCAAAACCAGGCAAGGATCCTACACAAGTGGAGTCTTATCGTCCTATTTCACTGTTAACAGCAGACGTAAAAGTATTGGCCAAGGTTCTAGCCAATAGATTATTAAATGTTATCAGTACTATTATCCATGAAGACCAATCTGGCTTCATGCCTGGAAAATCCACATCCCTAAATCTTAGACACCTGTTTCTGAATCTCCAGTTGGATGAAGGGGGAGGGGGGATAGTGGTATCTGTGATCTCAATCGATGCTGCCAAGGCTTTTGATAGCATCAAGTGGGATTACCTTTGGGCAGTATTGTCTAAAATGGGATTCATAAGGTTTCATAAGATGGGTGCAGCTGCTGTATAACCAACCTAGAGCTAGGATTAGAGTAGGGTTGTTTCGGGAATCGAATTTTCGATAACCAATTAATACTTTTGTCCCAGTATCAATACGATACCGGGATTTGCCTTTTATCGATACTAGGCTGTGCTAGTGCACAGCCCAGTATCAGAGAACATGGATCGCGCTGCTCTCAGCACGGCCATGTTCCCTAAGCAGCACAGGGAGAAGGAAGCAGTCGCTCGCTCCCCCCCTGTGCCGCTGCCACCAAAGGGAGCAAAGAGGAGGGGAGGGCGCACTGCGCCACCAATGATAACTAACGTTTAATACATTACAAAAACAGGCGGCAGAAACACATTTCCGGCACTCGACCTCTGACAAAAACCAAGAAAGGTCTCTGGCTCCTCCTGCTTCCTCTTCTGCTGCAGTCGCGGCCTCTTCATCCCCCTCTGGAGTGACAGTTCCACCTGGCACCCCGCAAACAGAGGATCTGCCAGCAACACCAACACCTGGGTCACCAAGCATCTCCACAATGTCCCACGGAAGCGTTCAGCTCTCCATATCCCAAACGCTGGAGAGGAAGAGGAAGTACCCCCCTACCTACCCGCGATCCCCAGCCCTGAATGCCAGCATTTCTAAATTACTTGCCTTTGAAATTCTGTCATTCTGTCTGGTGGAGACGGATAGTTTTAAAGGCCTTATGGCGGTGGCTGTCCCACAGTACGTCGTGCCCAGCCGCCACTACTTTTCAAGGCGAGCCATCCCTTCACAACCAAGTAGGGGACAAAATCAGGTGTGCACTGCGCAACGCCATCTGTGGCAAGGTGCACCTGACTACGGATACGTGGACCAGTAAGCACGGTCAGGGCCGTTATATCTCCATAACAGCACACTGGGTAAATGCAGTGGCGGCTGGGCCTGAGGCGGATAGCAGTTTGGCGCATGTCCTTCCACCACCGAGGATTGCAGGGCGCTTCAGTTAGCCTCCTGTTGCTTCCTCCTACTCTGCTTCCTCATCCTCTACCAACTTCTCATCCGGTCAGCGTAACACCTTCACCACCAACTTCAGCACAGCCAGGGGTAAACGACAGAAGGCAGTTTTAAAACGTATCTGTTTGGGGGACAAACCCCACACCGCGCAAGAGCTGTGGACGGGCCTTGAACAACAGACCCATGAGTGGTTTGTTCCAGTGAGCCTCAAGCCCGGCCTGGTGGTGTGCGATAATGGGCGAAATCTCGTAGCAGCTCTGGGACTAGCCGGTTTTACGCACATCCCTTGCCTGGCGCATGTGCTGAATTTGGTGGTGCCCCGATATGTCAGAGCTGCTGCATAAAGTACGGTCCGTCTGTGCACGCTTTCGGCATTCTTACCCTGCTGCTGCCTGTCAGCGCTGCAGCATAACTTCGGCCTTCCCGCTCACCGCCTCATATGCGACGTGCCCACAAGGTGGAACTCCACCTTGCACATGCTGGCCAGACTGTGCGAGCAGCAGCAGGCGATAGTGGACTTTCAGCTGCAGCACGCACGGGTGAGTCGCTCGGCCGAACAGCACCACTTCACCACCAATGACTGGGCCTCTATGCGAGACCTGTGTTCCTTGTTGCGCCGTTTTGAGTACTCCACCAACATGGCCAGTGCCGATAACGCCGTTCTCAGCTTTACTATCCCACTTCTATGCCTCCTTGAAAAAATGCTCCTGGCGATGATGGAAGAGGATGTGGCATAGGAGGAGGAGGAGGAGGAGGAAGAGGGATCATTTCGTAGGGTTTGCGGCCAGTCATTACCAAGTGGCTCCGAGGGTGGGTTCCTGCACCCACAAACCCAATGTACACAATTGTCCAGCCAGGGCACATTTCTGGAGGATGAGGAGGTGGAGGATGAGGAGGAGGAGATGCAGGAGGAGGAACCATGTTCACAGCAGGGTGGCACCCAGACCAGCTCATGGCCATCACTGGTGCGTGGATGGGGGGATACAGAGGACACAGACGATACACCTCCCACAGAGGACAACTTTTCGTTGCCTCTGGGCAGCCTGGCACACATGAGCGATTACATGCTGCAGTGTCTCCGCAACGACCGCCGAGTTGCCCACATTCTAACTTGTGCTGATTACTGGGTGGCCACTCTGCTGGATCCCTGTTACAAGGACAACGTACCGTCCTTAATTCCGTCACTGGAGCGTGATCGTAAGATGCTCGAGTACAAGCGCATGCTGGTAGACGCACTGCTGATGGCATTCACACCTGACAGCGGGGGCACAGTGGAAGCACAAGGCGAAGGCAGAGGACGAGGAAGAGGTCACTAACGCAGCTGGGGCACCGCCAGCACTTCAGAAGGCAGGGTTAGCATGGCCGAAATGTGGAAAAGTTTTGTCAGCACGCCACAACAACCAGCACCACCAGCTGATATGGAACGTCTTAGCAGGAGGCAGCATTTCACCAACATGGTGGAGCAGTATGTGTGCACACGCCTACACGTACTGAATGACGGGTCTGGCCCCTTCAACTTCTGGGTCTCCAAATTGGGCACATGGCCTGAGCTTGTCCTTTATGCCTTGGAGGTGCTGGCCTGCCCTGCAGCCAGTGTATTATCTGAACGTGTGTTTAGCACGGCAGGGGGCGTCATCACAGACAAGCGCAGCCACCTGTCCACAGCCAATGTGGACAAGCTCACTTTCATTAAAATGAACCAGGCATGGATCCCTCAGGACTTGTCCGTACCTTGTGCAGAATAGACATGTATACCGGCACTAAGCAGCCATTGTTATACTGCAGCGCAATTGCTCATGTTTGTATTTTGGATATTTCACACTCTTTTGGAGTGTACCTTAATTTTACAAAATTAAATTAAAACCAAAAACCTGTGTTGGCTATCTCGTCCTCCTCCACCGCCGCTTCCACCTACTCCGCTATGTCCACCGCCTCCTCAAACTCCTACTCCATATGGAACTCCACCTCATAAATTCATTTATTTATTTTTTTTACGTGTTTTATTTTATATCATTTCACTACTTTGTCATTAACATTTTCTGGTGAAATTAACCAATTTTTGGGTGTATAGTACCACTGCTATACCTAGTAGACAGGTTAAAAAAATTTTTTTTATTGTCATTTACATTTTCGGGTGAAATTCACCAATTTTGGTGTGTATAGAACCATTGCTATACCTAGTAGACCGGTAAAAAAAAATAAAAAAATTGTCAGTTACATTTTATGGTGAAATTAACAAATTTTTGGGTGTATAGTACCACTGCTATACCTAGTAGGCCGGTTAAAAAATAAATAAATTGTCATTTACTATTTCGGGTGAAATTAACCAATTTTTGGGTGTATAGTACCACTGCTATACCTAGTGGAACGGTAAAAAAAAATAAAAAATATTGTCAGTTATAGATTCTGGTGAAATTCACCAATTTTTGGGTGTAATGTACCCCTCCTCTACCTAGTTGACAGCTTAATAAATTTCAATAATTTTTCTGTTACATTCTTGGGTTGACATACAATTTTAGACGTGAATAAACACCTGCTATGCATAGGTGACAGGGAATAAAATGTAATAAATTATTCAGTAATTAATGCGCACAACATCCTTACATTCAATGCTTAACCACCTCAGCCCCCAGTGCTTAAACACCCTGAAAGACCAGGCCACTTTTTACACTTCTGACCTACACTACTTTCACCGTTTATTGCTCGGTCATGCAACTTACCACCCAAATGAATTTTACCTCCTTTTCTTCTCACTAATAGAGCTTTCATTTGGTGGTATTTCATTGCTGCTGACATTTTTACTTTTTTTGTTATTAATCGAAATTTAACGATTTTTTTGCAAAAAAATGACATTTTTCACTTTCAGTTGTAAAATTTTGCAAAAAAAACGACATCCATATAGAAATTTTGCTCTAAATTTATAGTTCTACATGTCTTTGATAAAAAAAAAATGTTTGGGTAAAAAAAAAATGGTTTGGGTAAAAGTTATAGCGTTTACAAACTATGGTACAAAAATGTGAATTTCCGCTTTTTGAAGCAGCTCTGACTTTCTGAGCACCTGTCATGTTTCCTGAGGTTCTACAATGCCCAGACAGTACAAACACCCCACAAATGACCCCATTTCTGAAAGTACACACCCTAAGGTATTCGCTGATGGGCATAGTGAGTTCATAGAACTTTTTATTTTTTGTCACAAGTTAGCGGAAAATGATGATTTTTTTTTTTTTTTTTTTTTTTTCTTACAAAGTCTCATATTCCACTAACTTGTGACAAAAAATAAAAAGTTCTATGAACTCACTATGCCCATCAGCGAATACCTTGGGGTCTCTTCTTTCCAAAATGGGGTCACTTGTGGGGTAGTTATACTGCCCTGGCATTCTAGGGGCCCAAATGTGTGGTAAAGAGTTTGAAATCAAATTCAGTAAAAAATGACGAGTGAAATCCGAAAGGTGCTCTTTGGAATATGGGCCCCTTTGCCCACCTAGGCTGCAAAAAAGTGTCACACATCTGGTATCCCCGTACTCAGGAGAAGTTGAGGAATGTGTTTTGGGGTGTCTTTTTACATATACCCATGCTGGGTGAGATAAATATCTTGGTCAAATGACAACTTTGTATAAAAAATTGGGAAAAGTTGTCTTTTGCCAAGATATTTCTCTCACCCAGCATGGGTATATATAAAATGACACCCCAAAACACATTCCCCACCTTCTCCTGAGTACGGAGATACCAGATGTGTGACACTTTTTTGCAGCCTAGGTGGGCAAAGGGGCCCATATTCCAAAGAGCACCTTTCGGATTTCACTCATCATTTTTTACAGAATTTGATTTCTAACTCCTTACCACACATTTGGGCCCCTAGAATGCCAGGGCAGTATAACTACCCCACAAGTGACCCCATTTTGGAAAGAAGACACCCCAAGCTATTCCGTGAGGGGCATGGCGAGTTCCTAGAATTTTTTATTTTTTGTCACAAGTTAGTGGAAAATGATGATTTTTTTTTTTTTTTTTTTTTCATACAAAGTCTCATATTCCACTAACTTGTGACAAAAAATAAAAACTTCCATGAACTCACTATGCCCATCAGCGAATACCTTGGGGTCTCTTCTTTCCAAAATGGGGTCACTTGTGGGGTAGTTATACTGCCCTGGCATTCTAGGGGCCCAAATGTGTGGTAAAGAGTTTGAAATCAAATTCAGTAAAAAATGACGAGTGAAATCCGAAAGGTGCTCTTTGGAATATGGGCCCCTTTGCCCACCTAGGCTGCAAAAAAGTGTCACACATCTGGTATCCCCGTACTCAGGAGAAGTTGAGGAATGTGTTTTGGGGTGTCTTTTTACATATACCCATGCTGGGTGAGATAAATATCTTGGTCAAATGACAACTTTGTATAAAAAAATGGGAAAAGTTGTCTTTTGCCAAGATATTTCTCTCACCCAGCATGGGTATATATAAAATGACACCCCAAAACACATTCCCCACCTTCTCCTGAGTACGGAGATACCAGATGTGTGACACTTTTTTGCAGCCTAGGTGGGCAAAGGGGCCCATATTCCAAAGAGCACCTTTCGGATTTCACTCATCATTTTTTACAGAATTTGATTTCTAACTCCTTACCACACATTTGGGCCCCTAGAATGCCAGGGCAGTATAACTACCCCACAAGTGACCCCATTTTGGAAAGAAGACACCCCAAGCTATTCCGTGAGGGGCATGGCGAGTTCCTAGAATTTTTTATTTTTTGTCACAAGTTAGTGGAAAATGATGATTTTTTTTTTTTTTTTTTTTTTCATACAAAGTCTCATATTCCACTAACTTGTGACAAAAAATAAAAACTTCCATGAACTCACTATGCCCATCAGCGAATACCTTGGGGTCTCTTCTTTCCAAAATGGGGTCACTTGTGGGGTAGTTATACTGCCCTGGCATTCTAGGGGCCCAAATGTGTGGTAAGGAGTTTGAAATCAAATTCTGTAAAAAATGACGAGTGAAATCCGAAAGGTGCTCTTTGGAATATGGGCCCCTTTGCCCACCTAGGCTGCAAAAAAGTGTCACACATGTGGTATTGCCGTACTCAGGAGAAGTTGAGGAATGTGTTTTGGGGTGTCTTTTTACATATACCCATGCTGGGTGAGATAAATATCTTGGTCAAATGACAACTTTGTATAAAAAAATGGGAAAAGTTGTCTTTTGCCAAGATATTTCTCTCACCCAGCATGGGTATATATAAAATGACACCCCAAAACACATTCCCCACCTTCTCCTGAGTACGGAGATACCAGATGTGTGACACTTTTTTGCAGCCTAGGTGGGCAAAGGGGCCCATATTCCAAAGAGCACCTTTTGGATTTCACAGGTCATTTTTTACTGAATTTGATTTCAAACTCCTTACCACACATTTGGGCCCCTAGAATGCCAGGGCAGTATAACTACCCCACAAGTGACCCCATTTTGGAAAGAAGAGACCCCAAGGTATTCGCTGATGGGCATAGTGAGTTCATGGAAATTTTTTTTTTTTGTCACAAGTTAGTGGAATAGGAGACTTTGTATGAAAAAAAAATAAAAAAAAAAAAATCATCATTTTCCACTAACTTGTGACAAAAAATAAAAAATTCTAGGAACTTGCCATGCCCCTCACGGAATACCTTGGGGTGTCTTCTTTCCAAAATGGGGTCACTTGTGGGGCAGTTATACTGCCCTGGCATTTTCCAGGGGCCCTAATGTCTGGTAAGTAGGTAAATGACCTGTGAAATCTGAAAGGTGCTCTTTGGAATGTGGGCCCCTTTGCCCAGCTAGGCTGCAAAAAAGTGTCACACATCTGGTATCTCCGTACTCAGAAGAAGGTAAGGAATGTGTTTTGGGGTGTCATTTTACATATACCCATGCTGGGTGAGAGAAATATCTTGGCAAAAGACAACTTTTCCCATTTTTTTTATACAAAGTTGGCATTTGACCAAGATATTTATCTCACCCAGCATGGGTATATGTAAAATGACACCCCAAAACATATTCCCCAACTTCTGCTGAATACGGAGATACCACATGTGTGACACTTTTTTGCAGCCTAGGTGGGCAAAGGGGCCCAAATTCCTTTTAGGAGGGCATTTTTAGACATTTGGATACCAGACTTCTTCTCACGCTTTGGGGCCCCTAAAATGCCAGGGCAGTATAAATACCCCACATGTGACCCCATTTTGGAAAGAAGACACCCCAAGGTATTCAATGAGGGGCATGGCGAGTTCATTGAAAAAAAAAAATTTTGGCACAAGTTAGCGGAAATTGATTTTTTGGATTTTGTTCTCACAAAGTCTCCCTTTCCGCTAACTTGGGACAAAAATTTCAATCTTTCATGGACTCAATATGCCCCTCAGCAAATACCTTGGGGTGTCTTCTTTCCAAAATGGTGTTATTTGTGGGGTGTTTGTACTGCCCTGGCATTTGAGGGTCTCCGCAATCATTACATGTATGCCCAGCATTAGGAGTTTCTGCTATTCTCCTTATATTGAGCATACGGGTAATGAGATTTTTTTTTTCCGTTCAGCCTCTGGGCTGAAAGAAAAAAATGAACGGCACAGATTTCTTCATTCGCATCGATCAATGTGGATGAAAAAATCTCTGCCAAAAAAAGAAAAAGGAGGGGAAAGGCGTCTGCCAGGACATAGGAGCTCCGCCCAACATCCATACCCACTTCAGCTCGTATGCCCTGGCAAACCAGATTTCTCCATTCACATCAATCGATGTGGATGAATAAATCATTGCCGGGATTTTTTTTTTTATATATACAAAGTGTTTGCCAAAGTATATGAACACCGCCACCTCCTCAGCTCATATGCCTCGGCAAACATATCTTTTACTGCAGAGGAGAAATCTCGTCTTGCAGCGCCGCATACACCGACTTGCGTGTAATCTGACAGCAGCACAATGCTTCTGTCCGAATGCACATCAGTGCTGCAGCTGGTCGATCGGTTGGTCCACCTGGAAGGTAAAAAAAACAAAACAAAAAAGAAAAAACCAGGCCGCAAAGCAATAACTTTATTAACTTTAGAACAGAACATATTAACTTTTTTAAACTTTTTTAACTTTTTTACTTACCGGTAATTTTTTTTTTGTTTAGTTTTTTTTACCTTTATAGAACAAACCTCTCCTTCCCCATGGGACAATGTGCAAAGCGCAAATCGCCCAAAGATGTGGCGAAGTACGTTATGCACTTTATCCCAGGTGAAAGGAGAGGTTTGCAGCAGCTGAGAGTAAAAGGGCCCTAATAGCCCTGTGTGCCTGTCCTGTGAGATGCAATCCCTATGCTAGGTGTACCTGTGTGTGGTACTTCCGGAAACACTCTCCATAGCATAGGGCAGGGTGGTCAGCACAGTCAGGACAGAAATAGCGGGTGTCACGCCTTATTCCACTCCTGCTACAGACACGACATCTTTTTCGGGGTGACGGTTGGGTTGAGGTACCAGGAACGACACTGGGGAAATGTCGCTCGTGTAGACGGCTAACTACACTGGGGGATGGGGCCACGGAACCTCCTGGGTAAAGGAGGTTCTCGATGATCTCTTCCTGGAATTTGAGGAAAGATCGTGTTCTCCCAGCCTTACTGTAGAGAACAAAACTATTGTACAGCGCCAATTGAATTAAATATACAGACACCTTCTTATACCAGCGTCTGGTTCTGCGGGAAACTAAATACGGAGACAACATCTGGTCATTGAAGTCCACCCCTCCCATGAGCGCATTATAGTCGTGGACACAGAGGGGCTTTTCAATGACACGGGTTGCTCGCTCAATTTGGATTGTCGTGTCTGCGTGAATGGAGGAGAGCATGTAAACGTCACGCTTGTCTCTCCATTTCACCGCGAGCAGTTCTTCGTTACACAAGGCAGCCCTCTGCCCCCTTGCAAGACGGGTGGTTACAAGCCGTTGGGGGAAGCCCACGCGACTAGTTCGCGCGGTGCCACAGGCGCAAATCCGTTCTAGAAACAAATGCCTAAAGAGGGCCACACTTGTGTAAAAATTGTCCACATAAAGATGGTACCCCTTGCCGAATAAGGGTGACACCAAGTCCCAGACTGTCTTCCCACTGCTCCCCAGGTAGTCAGGGCAACCGACCGGCTCCAGGGTCTGATCTTTTCCCTCATAGACATGAAATTTGTGGGTATAGCCTGTGGCCCTTTCACAGAGCTTATACAATTTGACCCCATACCGGGCACGCTTGCTTGGGATGTACTGTTTGAAGCCAAGGCGCCCGGTAAAATGTATTAGGGACTCGTCTACGCAGATGTTTTGCTCGGGGGTATACAAATCTGCAAATTTCTGGTTGAAATGGTCTATGAGGGGCCGAATTTTGTGGAGCCGGTCAAAAGCTGGGTGGCCTCTGGGACGGGAGGTGGTGTTGTCGCTAAAATGCAGGAAACGGAGGATGGCCTCAAATCGTGCCCTGGACATAGCAGCAGAGAACATGGGCATGTGATGAATCGGGTGCGTTGACCAATATGACCGCAATTCATGCTTTTTTGTCAGGCCCATGTTGAGGAGAAGGCCCAAAAAAATTTTAATTTCGGAAACTTGGACTGGTTTCCACCGGAAAGGCTGGGCATAAAAGCTTCCCGGGTTGGCGGATATAAATTGTGTGGCATACTGGTTGGTCTCTGCCACGACTAAGTCCAAGAGCTCCGCAGTCAAGAACAGCTCAAAAAATCCCAGGGCCGAACCGATTTGAGCCGTCTCAACCCGAACTCCAGACTGGGCGGTGAAAGGGGGAACTACAGGTGCGGCTGAAGTTGGTGACTGCCAATCAGGGTTTGCCAGCACCTCAGGGATTCTAGGGGCTCTACGGGCCTGTCTTTGCGGTGGCTGCGACGGGGTAACTAGTGCACGTGCCACCGTACCAGCTTCAACTGCCCTTCTGGTGCTCGCCACGTCACCATGTTGTACGGCAGTGCTGGTACTAGGTCCAGGGAGGGCTGCGCTGCTGGTGTATGCCTCACCACGTGATCCGGCAGCGACAGCCCCACTCTGCTGCTCTTGAAGCGGATCCTGCATAACCTGTGGTCTAGCGACATGGGGCCGGGTACGCCTGGTGCTGCCAGGGACCTCCACCTCCTCGTCCGAACTTTGGGTCAGAGAGCCACTGCTTTCCACAGGTTCATATTCTGACCCGCTAGATTCATCAGATGAGGGTTCCCACTCCTCATCCGACTGGGTCAGAATCCTGTAGGCCTCTTCAGAAGAATACCCCCTGTTTGACATTTTGGACTACTAAATTTAGGGGTATTCCCTGAGACTACCCAAGAAAAAAAGCAAACCTGTCTTACAAAGGGGAGGCTAGCGAAGTACCGGAGGCCGCTGCGGTTGATAAAAAATATCAAAACTGATTTTTTTATCGCCGCAGTGCGTGTAAAATGAATGTGCAGTGATCAAAAAATATATATTTTTTGTCACTGCGGTGGGGCGGGCGTGGGTGAACGCACGTGTGGGCGACCGATCAGGCCTGATCGGGCAAACACTGCGTTTTGGGTGGAGGGCGAACTAAAGTGACACTAATACTATTATAGATCTGACCGTGATCAGTTTTGATCACTTACAGATACTATAAAAGTACAAATGCTGATTAGCGATACGCTATTCAGCGAATAAAAGTGACTGCGGTGCGGTGGGGTGGGCGCTAACTGACGCTAACTACCTAACCAAGGGGCCTAAACTATCCCTAAAACCTAACAGCCAATACTAGTGAAAAAAAAAAAGTGACAGTTTACACTGATCACTTTTTTTCCTTTCACTGGTGATTGACAGGGGCGATCAAAGGGGTGATCAAAGGGTTAATTGGGGTGCAGGGGGGTGATCTGGGGCTAAGGTGTAGTGTTGGTGCTACTCACTGTGAAGTCTGCTCCTGTGCTGGATCCAACCGACGAAAAGGACCAGCACAGGAGCAGACAAGCCATATAACAGATCATATTTACTAATATGATCTGTTATATGGCTTGTGATTGGATTTTTTAAAAATCGCCAGCCTGCCAGCCAATGATCGTTGCTGGCAGGCTGGTGACTAACTTGTTCTTTAACTTTTGCCGGCCCGCGATGCGCATGCGCGGGCCGGCTTGGAGCGAAATCTTGCGTCTCGCGAGATGACGCGTATATGCGTGACTGTGCGCAGCGCTGCCACCTCCGGAACGCGAATCTGCGTTAGGCGGTCCGGAGGTGGTTAAAGGGGTTATCCGAATTAACTTAATTTCTCTCTATGGCTTTATTTCCCCTATACATTAGTTTTCCTAAATAACTTGCAGTACCTATCTTGTGCCGTTTCTCTGCTACACTAAAGAGTCATGTGACCGCCCACGTCATCAGCTGTGACGTTCCGTTTACATGGAGCTCTCTGCTTGTCGGAGTGACTAAGCCATGTAAACGGAACGTCATCAGCCTTGGCCACGCCCCCACCTCTCTGGATTACAGTCCGTGCGGCTGTGAGTTGATCGCGCATGCGCGATCCTCACTTGTGCCGCGGCTACCTCAAAGTTCCTCCCTTCGGCTAATAGGTCAGGCAAAACCAGCAATAGCTTGGGGCCCCGAACTGGTTGGGGCCCCGAGCTGGCCAAGCATAGTGACAGTCAGAAGATCCATCCAATGGTATAAAATATTCTAACCCCCAGGCGTTCCCATGGTGACGGGGACGCTTGCCTGGTTAGAATATACCATCGGATCTGAGTTTTTCGAGCTCAGTGAGATCGTAAAAAACTCAAATCCGATGGTATATTCTAACCCCCAAGCGTTCCCATGGTGACAGGGACGCTTGCCTGGGGATTAGAATATACAGGGAGCTGTAGTGAGCTCTTTACTTGCATTCTTGCCTCTGTACTCCGGTAATAGCAGAGCAGGCAGTTCGGGGGGCGGCGCTCACTCACTGTCACTGACGTCACGCGCCTGCTCCTCCCACTAGGCGGAGCAGGCGCGTGACGTCAGTGAATGAACGCTGCCTGCACTGCCTGCTGTTGTTACCGGAGCTCAGCAAAGTAAGAGTCAGAGACTCATAGATTTCAAAATAATAATAAAATAGCTCTGCATAGAAAAATGAAGTGAATGATTAGTACTGCTGCTGTGAGCGTCGGGGAGGGGGATCTGTGGATGGCACTGTAGGTGGATCTGTGGTCTGTGGATGGCAGGCAGTGCCATCCACAGATCCCCCTACAGTGCCATCCACAGACCACAGATCCCCCTCCCCTAAACAGTGCCATCCACACAGATCTCCCCCCTAAACAGTGCCATCCACAGATCCCCCCTCCCCTAAACAGTGCCATCATGATGATCAACCCCTCCCACAAATATTCATGAGGGAGAGATGAGTCATTGTTGTTACTGCTGCATGTAAACACAGCAATAACAGAACCTGGAAAAGGTGTAAAGATCGTTTTTTTTTTCAAAAAATCAAGCTTGACTAATGTATATGTATATCCTGATTAATTTTGTTAGGTTTTATTTTTTTTCCCATAACTCGGATAACCCCTTTAAACTTTGAAAAGTTGTCACACTTTTATGCTTTAATAATTTCTCTAATTTTAAATTTGAAAAAATGAATCTTTCCTTGGATGTGGTCTCTCTTTCTCACACTCCCTCTCTGGCCTGGAACCCTGATTCCCCGCCACCCGTGATCACCATGGTAGGCGCATAAAAGAATATCGAAAGTTGATAGAGCAGATATCAAATTGGATCGTGAACATCACGGGGACGTGCGACATGGTGGGGCAGTAAGTGTGCACACGCCTACAAGAACTGACTGACAGGGGTCAGCCCCTGCAACTTCTGGGTCTCCAAATTGGGCACATGGCCTGAGCTTGCCTTTTACCTCTTGGAGGTGCTGGCCTGCCCTGCAGCCAGTGTATTGTCTGAACATGTGTTTAGCATGACTGGAGGGGGTTATCACAGGTTATATTTTCCAATGTTTTGGGGTGTACCCTAATTTTAAAAATAAAATTTAAAACCAAATAGCAGTGTAGGCTACCTCCTCCTCCACCGCCGCTTCCACCTACACTGCCACATTCACCGCCTCCTGAACCTCCTACTCCATATGGACCTGGTCCTCCTAGATCAAGATTATTATTTTTAATTTTTATGTATTTTATGTTATTTAAAGTAATTTCCCTATCCACATTTGTTTGCAGAGCACTTGCCATGCTCTTAACCACATTATGACACCATTTGCAGCCCTCTAGCCCTTTCCATGTCATTTTTACAGCCATTTTAGTGTTCAAAAGTTCAGGTCCCCATTGACTTCAATGGGGTTCGGGTGTCGACCAAGTTCTCATATGCATTTGAAATATGTTTGTAATCCCTATATAAGCAAATAAATCTTTGAACATCCCTTATTCGTATCAGGACTCATCCCTTTGCGTCTAGTTCCATTTTCTCCTTTATATGTGTTAACCATGGTTGCCATACGTTTAGGAAAGCCTTCCTAGTTTTGTTCTCCCAACCAATTAACTCTTCCATGCGACACAGGTGTGTCATCTTTTCATACCACATTGATAGAGTCAGGGGTTCGTCTCTTTACACTGTAGAGGAATGAGTAGTTTTGCTGCAGTGATCATATGGGTGGCCAAATTTGATTTACTAGGTCTAAAGTCTGCTTCTGGTAACCAAAGCAGTACTAATGGGGCAGAGAGCTTTACCCTACTAGGGCATATTTTATTAATTATACATTCAATCCCTGACCAGAACTCTCTCATTTTGGGGCAAAACCACCAAATGTGTGAGATGTTACCAATACCTGATGAGCATCGCCAACATTTGTCTGAGGGAGACAAGTTTATTCGGTGGAGGAATTCTGAGGTTCTATACCACCTAGATGTCGTTTTAAAGGAATTTTCCTGAATTCTAATACAATTAGAGAACCCATGAGAGTTGGCCAAGATGGAGGATCTACTACTATCATCTACAGGGTGGGCCATTTATATGGATACACCTTAATAAAATGGGAATGGTTGGTGATATTAACTTCCTGCTTGTGGCACATTAGTATATGTGAGGGGGGAAACTTTTCAAGATGGGTGGTGACCATGGCGGCCATTTTGAATCCAACTTTTGTTTTTTCAATAGGAAGAGGGTCATGTGACACATCAAACCTATTGGCAATTTCACAAGAAAAACAATGGTGTGCTTGGTTTTAACGTAACTTTATTCTTTCATGAGTTATTTACAAGTTTCTGACCACTTATAAAATGTGATCAATGTGCTGCCCATTGTGTTGGATTGTCAATGCAACTCTCTTCTCCCACTCTTCACACACTGATAGCAACACCGCAGGAGAAATGCTAGCACAGGATTCCAGTATCCGTAGTTTCAGGTGCTGCACATCTCGTATCTTCACAGCATAGACAATTGCCTTCAGATGACCCCAAAGATAAAAGTCTAAGGGGGTCAGATCGGGAGACCTTGGGGGCCATTCAACTGGCCCACGACGACCAATCCACTTTCCAGGAAACTGTTCATCTAGGAATGCTTGGACCTGACACCCATAATGTGGTGGTGCACCATCTTGCTGGAAAAACTCAGGGAACGTGCCAGCTTCAGTGCATAAAGAGGGAAACACATCATCATGTAGCAATTTCGCATATCCAGTGGCCTTGAGGTTTCCATTGATGAAGAATGGCCCCACTATCTTTGTACCCCATATACCACACCATACCATCAATTTTTTTGTTCCAACAGTCTTGGAGGGATCTATCCAATGTGGGTTAGTGTCAGACCAATAGCGGTGGTTTTGTTTGTTAACTTCACCATTCACATAAAAGTTTGCCTCATCACTGAACAAAATCTTCTGCGTAAACTGAGGGTCCTGTTCCAATTTTTGTTTTGCCCATTCTGCAAATTCAGTGCGCCGATCTGGGTCATCCTCGTTGAGATGCTGCAGTAGCTGGAGTTTGTAAGGGTGCCATTTGTGAGTAGCTAATATCCGCCAAAGGGATGTTCGACTAATGCCACTCTCCAGTGACATGCGGCGAGTGCTACGCTGTGGGCTCTTGCTGAATAAAGCTAGGACAGCCACTGATGTTTCTTCATTAGAGACAGATTTCATGCGTCCACATTTTGGCAAATCCAACACTGAACCAGTTTCACGAAACTTAGCAAGCAGTTTGCTAACTGTAGCATGCGAGATGGGTGGTCTCGTAGGGTGTCTTGCATTGAAATCTGCTGCAATGACCCGGTTACTGCGTTCACCAGACATCAACACAATTTCTATCCGCTCCTCACGTGTTAACCTCGGCGACATATCAATGGCTGTAAACAAAGAGAAACTTGTAAATAACTCATGAAAGAATAAAGTTACGTTAAAACCAAGCACACGATTGTTTTTCTTGTGAAATTCCCAATAAGTTTGATGTGTCACATGACCCTCTTCCTATTGAAAAAACAAAAGTTGGATTCAAAATGGTCGACTTCAAAATGGCCGCCATGGTCACCACCCATCTTTAAAAGTTTCCCCCCTCACATATACTAATGTGCCACAAACAGGAAGTTAATATCACCAACCATTCCCATTTTATTAAGGTGTATCCATATAAATGGCCCACCCTGTAGTTGTATGTTCAACTCCCGTTCTCAGTTATGTAGATAGTTGGGGCTTTTGGAGTTTCCAGGCCTTAACAACTGTCTCTATATCATGGATAAGCATTTAGCTGGCAGGACGGGCGATAATATGTAGTTCTCCAGCCATGTAGGGTCAGGCAGAGGGAGATGGTTGGATCTCTTGAAACTAGTGCAGAATTTCTCAAAGTCCCAAATTTGTAGGATATCTCCCGTCATGTTAGCATTGCCGGTGATGTCTTTGTAGAAATCCCTACTATCTTTGGAGCGATACAGATCACCCATTCTAAGATGAGCTACAGATGACCAGATTTTTGTGGCTTCCAGAGGGCGTTTTGAAAGTATCTGTGGTAGTATATGAAGGGGGGCTAGGGGGGACAATTTATTCTTCCCCATATTCAGCTCATTTGAATTTTGCCATCTATAGATTGTGCTTCTAATTAGAACATATGGTAAATCCTGTTTACTCGGTAAGGGCACTTTATACCATAGCAGGAATTCTCTTTGTCTCCCCAACAGGGATTTTTCCATATCAACATGTATAGGGACCGGCTCAGGTTGTCTTATTGCTAACCATCTTTCTAAGTGTATGGCCTGTAGAGAGATGCCACCTTGTTTCTTTTTCCTAGCGAGAAGCGAGTAGGGTATTCTAGCTTTTTTACCATCCCAGAGAAATTTACTAAAAACCGATTTCAATTTGGTTTGAAATGCGCCACAAATGGAGATCGGGAGGGATCGAAATAAATATAACAATTGTGGGAGGATGAATATGACTAGTGCGTTTTTCCTTCCTAGCCAGGATAGCATTTTCTTTGAGAATCCTGCTAAGGTAATCTGTATCTTAGCCAATAAGGGGGCGTAGTTGAGTTGAAGAAGTAGGTTCAAATTGGCAGGTATCATGATCACTAGATACTTTATTGCTTTAGCAGGCCATTTAAAGGGGGTCATGTCTTTTATTCTTCTCAACTGGGGAGGAGAAACAAAAATCCCTTTGGCTTTTCCAAATGCCTAAAAAATATCCATTACATATGGCATGGCTATTTCCGGGGTTTGAGATAAACATTAACAAATCGTCGGCAAATGCTGCCATTTTGTGTTCAAATTTGTTTATTCTCAAGCCTCTAATATTAGGGGTCTGCCTAAATTTAAGTAGCAACGTTTCCATGGCTAATATGAAGAGTGAAGAAGATAGCGGGCAGCCCTGTCTGGTACCATTTCCAATGCTAAAGGAGTCTGACAGTGTATTTTTCACCAGTATACAGGCCGAGGGGGAGGAGTACATCGTGAATATTGCCTGTACAAATCTATCCGGGAACCCAAAAGCTTCCAGAGTTTTCCGCATAAATTTCCAGCCCACTCTGTCGAACGCTTTTTCTGCGTCTGTTCCTAGCAGAACTAGGGGCATCTTTTTAGAGTGAGCATAAGAAACCGCATGCAAGACTCTGCTAACATTATGTCTACTTTCCCTGCCCAATACAAATCCCCCCTGCTCCTCACCTATAAGGCTAGGAAGCAGTGAGGCAATCCTGTGGCTTAGCAGCTTGGCCCACCACTTCGAATCTGTATTTAGGAGAGATATGGGTCTGTAGCTACCGCACAGCTCTTGGTCTTTCCCTTCCTTGTGGATGATGGTAATATGCGCTTCTTGGGCTTGGGCAGGGAGGACTTCTACCACCAGATTTGGTCCTATTTAGCTGACTGACACTAGCGATGTGCTAGTGTCAGCAGTCCATAACAGTGTTCTTACTTATCATCTGTCTGCTGCCGTTCACCTTAAAAACGTACTTTTATAGATATGCTAATGAGCCTCTAGGTGCTATGTGGGCGTCATTAGCACCTAGAGGGCTCTGTCCACTAACCATTTCAGCCGCCCATCGCGTCCCTCCAGCTCGCCCCGCTCCTGTTGATTGACATGAAACTTCTCAGTATCTCGTACCAATTCCTGTGCCGTGCGCTTCTGTATTCGGCGCAGTGAGTGAATGCTGCGCTCCTGGTGCCGGCTTCCTCACTGTAACGTAGTTGGCGCAGTGAGGAAACCGGCGCCGGGAGATTACAGAAGCGCACGGTGCAGGCTCGGGAATTGGTACGATATACTGAGAAGTTTCACGTCAATCAACAGGAGCGGGGCGGGCTGGAGGGACGCAATGAGCGGCTGAAATGGTTAGTGGACGGAGCCCTCTAGGTGCTAATGACGCCCACATAGCACCTAGAGGCTCATTAGCATATCTATAAAAGTACGTTTTTAAGGTGAACAGCAGCAGACAGATGATAAGTAAGAACACTGTTATGGACTGCTGACACTAGCACATCGCTAGTGTCAGTCAGCTAAATAGGACCAAATCTGGTGGTAGAAGCCCTTTAACCACCTCAGCCCCTATAGCTTAAACACCCTTAATGACCAGGCCACTTTTTACACTTCTGACCTACCCTACTTTCACAGTTTATTGCTCGGTCATGCAACTTACCACCAAAATTAATTTTACCTCCTTTTCCTCTCACTAATAGAGCTTTCATTTGGTGGTATTTCATTGCTGCTGACATTTTTACTTTTTTTGTTATTAATCGAAATTTAACGATTTTTTTGCAAAAAAATGACATTTTTCACTTTCAGTTGTAAAATTTTGCAAAAAAAACGACATCCATATATAAATTTTTCTCTAAATTTATTGTTCTACATGTCTTTGATAAAAAAAAAATGTTTGGGTAAAAAAAAAAAATGGTTTGGGTAAAAGTTATAGCGTTTACAAACTATGGTACAAAAATGTGAATTTCCGCTTTTTGAAGCAGCTCTGACTTTCTGAGCACCTGTCATGTTTCCTGAGGTTCTACAATGGCCAGACAGTACAAACACCCCACAAATGACCCCATTTCGGAAAGTAGACACCCTAAGGTATTCGCTGATGGGCATAGTGAGTTCATAGAACTTTTTATTTTTTGTCACAAGTTAGTGGAAAATGATGATTTTTTTTTTTTTCTTACAAAGTCTCATATTCCACTAACTTGTGACAAAAAATAAAAACTTCTATGAACTCACTATGCCCATCAGCGAATACCTTGGGGTGTCTTCTTTCCAAAATAGGGTCACTTGTGGGGTAGTTATACTGCCCTGGCATTCTAGGGGCCCAAATGTGTGGTAAGTAGTTTGAAATCAAAATCTGTAAAAAATGGCCGGTGAAATCCGAAAGGTGCTCTTTGGAATGTGGGCCCCTTTGCCCACCTAGGCTGCAAAAAAGTGTCACACATGTGGTATCTCCGTACTCAGGAGAAGTTGGGCAATGTGTTTTGGGGTGTCATTTTACATATACCCATGCTGGGTGAGAGAAATATCTTGGCAAAAGACAACTTTTCCCATTTTTTTATACAAAGTTGGCATTTGACCAAGATATTTATCTCACCCAGCATGGGTATATGTAAAATGACACCCCAAAACACATTGCCCTCTTTTGCTTAACTCTAAGCAAACTCTTTTGCTTAACGGTGATTTATTTTTCGTTTTTTACCTTTATAGGACAAACCTCTCCTTCCCCATGGGACAATGTGCAAAGCGCAAATCGCCCAGAGATGTGGCGAAGTACATTATGCACTTTGTCCCAGGTGAAAGGAGAGGTCTGCAGCAGCTGTGAGTGAAAGGGCCCTAATAGCCCTGTGTGCCTGTCCTGTGGAATGCAATCCCTATGCTAAGTGTACCTGTGTGTGGTACTTCCGGAAACACTCCCCTAAGCATAGGGCAGGGTGGTCAGGTCAGTCAGAACAGAAATAGCGGGTGTCACGCCTTATTCCACTCCTGCTACAGACACGACATCTTTTTCGGGGTGACGCTTGGGTTGAGGTACCAGCAACGACACTGGGGAAATGTCGTTCGTGTAGACGGCTCACTACACTGGAGGTTGGGGTCACGGAACCCCCTGGATACAGGAGGTTCTCGAAGATCTCTTCCTGAAATTTGAGGAAGGATCCTGTTCTCCCAGCCTTACTGTAGAGAACAAAACTATTATTGGCAGCCAATTGAATTAAATATACAGACACCTTCTTATACCAGCGTCTGGTGCGGCGGGACACTAAATAAGGAGCCAACATCTGGTCATTGAAGTCCACCCCTCCCATGAGCAAATTATAGTCGTGGACTGAGAGGGGCTTTTCAATGACACTGGTTGCCCGTTCAATTTGGATTGTCGTGTCTGCGTGAATGGAGGAGAGCATGTAAACGTCACGCTTGTCTCTCCATTTCACCGCGAGCAGTTCTTCGTTATACAAGGCAGCCCTGTCCCCCCCTTGCAAGACGGGTGGTAACGAGCCGTTGGGGGAAGCCCCGGCGACTAGGTCGCGCGGTGCCACAGCAGCCAATCTGTTCTAGGAACAAATGCCTGAAGAGGGGCACACTTGTGTAAAAATTTACCACATAAGTCCCAGACTGTCTTCCCACTGCTCCCCAGGTAGTCATGGCAACCGACCGGCTCCAGGGTCTGATCTTTACCCTCATAGAGCCGAAATTTGTGGGTATAGCCTGTGGCCCTTTCACAGAGCTTATACAATTTGACCCCATACCGGGCGCGCTTGCTTGGGATGTATTGTTTGAAGCCAAGGCGCCCGGTAAAATGTATAAGGGACTCGTCTACGCAGATGTTTTGCTCAGGGGTATACAAATCTACAAATTTGGTGTTGAAGTGGTCTATGAGGGGCCGAATTTTGTGGAGCCGGTCAAAAGCTGGGTGGCCTCTGGGACGAGAGGTGCTGTTGTCGCTAAAGTGCAGGAAACGCAGGATGGTCTCAAATCGTGTCCTGGGCAAGGCAGCAGAGAACATGGGCATGTGATGAATTGGGTTCGTGGACCAATATGACCGCAATTCATGCTTTTTTGTCAGGCCCATGTTGAGGAGAAGGCCCAGAAAAATTTTAATTTCGGAAACTTGGACGTGTTTCCACCGGAAAGACTGGGCATAAAAGCTTCCCGGGTTGGCGGCTATAAATTGTGTGGCATAGCGATTTGTTTCTGCCACGACTAAGTCCAAGAGCTCCGCAGACAAGAACAGCTCAAAAAATCCCAGTGCCGAACCGATCTGAGCTGTCTCAACCCGAACTCCAGACTGGGCAGTGAAAGGGGGAACTATTGGTGCGGCTGAAGTTGGGGGCTGCCAATCAGGGTTTGCCAGCACCTCAGGGACTCTACGGGCCTGTCTGTGCGGTGGCTGCGACGGGGGAACTAATGCACATTCCACCGTACCAGCTTCAACTGCCCTTCTGGTGCTCGCCACTTCACCATGTTGTACGGCAGTGCTGGTACTAGGTCCAGGATGGGCTGCGCTGCTGGTGTATGCCTCACCACGTAATCCGACAGCCCTAGCCCCACTCTGCTGCCCTTGAAGCGGATCCTGCGCAACCTGTGGTCTAGCAACACGGGGCCTGGTACGCCTGGTGCTATCAGGGACCTCAACCTCCTCGAACGAACTTTGGGTCAGACTGCCACTGCTTTCTACAGGTTCATATTCTGACCCGCTAGATTCGTCAGATGAGGGTTCCCATTCCTCATCCGACTGGGTCAGAATCCTGTAGGCCTCTTCAGAAGAATACCCCTAGTTTGCCATTTGGTCAACTAAATTTAGGGGGTATTCCCTGAGACTACCCAAGAAAAAAAGCAAGCCTGTCTTACAAATGGGAGGCTAGCGAAGTACCGGAAGCCGCTGCGATTGATAAAAAATATTAAAACTTATTTTTTTATCGCCGCAGCGCTTGTAAAGTGATTGTGCAGTGATAAAAAAAAAATAGTTTTTTTTGTCACTGCGGCGGGGCGGGCGTGGGTGAATGCACGTGTGGGCGACCGATCAGGCCTGATCGGGCAAACACTGCGTTTTGGGTGGAGGGCGAGCTAAGGTAACACTAACACTATTATACACTCACCTAAAGAATTATTAGGAACACCATACTAATATGGTGTTGGACCCCCTTTTGCCTTCAGAACTGCCTTAATTCTTCGTGGCATTGATTCAACAAGGTGCTGATAGCATTCTTTAGAAATGTTGGCCCATATTGATAGGATAACATCTTGCAGTTGATGGAGATTTGAGGGATGCACATCCAGGGCACGGAGCTCCGTTCCACCACATCCCAAAGATGCTCTATTGGGTTGAGATCTGGTGACTGTGGGGGCCGTTTTACTACAGTGAACTCATTGTCATGTTCAAGAAACCAATTTGAGATGATTCTAGCTTTGTGACATGGTGCATTATCCTGCTGGAAGTAGCCATCAGAGGATGGGTACATGGTGGTCATGAAGGGATGGACATGGTCAGAAACAATGCTCAGGTAGCCCGTGGCATTTAAACGATGCCCAATTGGCACTAAGGGGCCTAAAGTGTGCCCAGAAAACATCCCCCACACCATTACACCACCACCACCAGTCTGCACAGTGGTAACAAGGCATGATGGATAGATGTTCTCATTCTGTTTACGCCAAACTCGGACTCTACCATTTGAATGTCTCAACAGAAATCGAGACTCATCATACCAGGCAACATTTTTCCAGTCTTCAACAGTCCAATTTTGTTGAGCTCGTGCAAATTGTAGCCTCTTTTTCCTATTTGTAGTGGAGATGAGTGGTACCCAGTGGGGTCTTCTGCTGTAGCCCATCCGCCTCAAGGTTGTGCGTGTTGTGGCTTCACAAATGCTTTGCTGCATACCTCGGTTGTAACGAGTGGTTATTTCAGTCAACGTTGCTCTTCTATCAGCTTGAATCAGTCAGCCCATTCTCCTCTGACCTCTAGCATCCACAAGGCCTTTTTGCCCACAGGACTGCCGCATACTGGATGTTTTTCCCTTTTCACACCATTCTTTGTAAACCCTAGAAATGGTTGTGCGTGAAAATCCCAGTAACTGAGCAGATTGTAAAATACTCAGACCGGCCCGTCTGGCACCAACAACCATGCCACGCTCAAAATTGCTTAAATCACCTTTCTTTCCCATTCTGACATTCAGTTTGGAGTTCAGGAGATTGTCTTGACCAGGACCACACCCCTAAATGCATTGAAGCAACTGCCATGTGATTGGTTGACTAGATAATTGCATTAATGAGAAATAGAACAGGTGTTCCTAATAATTCTTTAGGTGAGTGTAGATCTGACTGTGATCAGTTCTGATCACTTAGATACTATAAAAGTACAAATGCTGATTAGCGATACGCTAATCAGCGAATCAATGACTGCGGTGCGGTGGGCTGGGCGCTAACCGACGCTAACTACCTAACAAAGGGGCCTAAACTATCCTAAAACTAAGTCAATACCAGTGGGAAAAAAAAGTGACAGTTTACACTGATCACTTTTTTCCCTTTTAATAGGTGATTGACAGGGGCGATCAAGGGGTTAATTGGGGTGATCTGGGGCTAAGTGTAGTGTTGGTGTGTACTCACAGTGATGTATGCTCCTCTGCTGGTACCAATCGACGAAAAGGACCAGCAGAGGAGCACAGATGCCATTTAACACATTATATTTATAAATACACTGCTCAAAAAAATAAAGGGAACACAAAAATAACACATCCTAGATCTGAATTAATTAAATATTCTTCTGAAATACTTTGTTCTTTACATAGTTGAATGTGCTGACAACAAAATCACACAAAAAAAAAAATGGAAATCAAATTTTTTAACCCATGGAGGTCTGAATTTGGAGTTACCCTCAAAATTAAAGTGGAAAAACACACTACAGGCTGATCCAACTTTGATGTAATGTCCTTAAAACGAGTCAAAATGAGGCTCAGTAGTGTGTGTGGCCTCCACGTGCCTGTATGACCTCCCTACAACGCCTGTGCATGCTCCTGATGAGATGGCAGACGGTCTCCTGAGGGATCTCCTCCCAGACCTAGACTAAAGCATCTGCCAACTCCTGGACAGTCTGTGGTGCAACGTGACATTGGTGGATAGAGCGAGACGTGATGTCCCAGATGTGCTCAATTGGATTCAGGTCTGGGGAACGGGCAGGCCAGTCCATAGCATCAATGCCTTCGTCTTGCAGGAACTGCTGACACACTCCAGCCACATGAGGTCTAGCATTGTCTTGCATTAGGAGGAACCCAGGGCCAATCGCACCAGCATATGGTCTCACAAGGGGTCTGAGGATCTCATCTCGGTACCTAATGGCAGTCAGGCTACCTCTGGCGAGCACATGGAGGGCTGTGCGGCCCTCCAAAGAAATGCCACCCCACACCATTACGGACCCAATGCCAAACCGGTCATGCTGGAGGATGTTGCAGGCAGCAGAACGTTCTCCACTGCGTCTCCAGACTCTGTCACGTCTGTCACATGTGCTCAGTGTGAACCTGCTTTCATCTGTGAAGAGCACAGGGCGCCAGTGGCGAATTTGCCAATCTTGGTGTTTTCTGGCAAATGCCAAACATCCTGCACGGTGTTGGGCTGTAAGCACAACCCCCACCTGTGGACGTCGGACCCTCATATCACCCTCATGGAGTCTGTTTCTGACCGTTTGAGCAGACACATGCACATTTGTGGCCTGCTGGAGGTCATTTTGCAGGGCTCTGGCAGTGCTCCTCCTGTTCCTCCTTGCACAAAGGCGGAGGTAGCGGTCCTGCTGCTGGGTTGTTGCCCTCCTACGGCCTCCTCCACGTCTCTTGATGTACTGGCCTGTCTCCTGGTAGCGCCTCAATGCTCTGGACACTACGCTGACAGACACTGTAAGGAAAATTTTACTCTCTTCCCTAACGGTGTGTCCCTAACACATGATTTCAGTGGCCAGCTTGAATTAAGCCTTACCGGTACCGGGAGAATGAAGAAGATAGACCATATGAACACATGTCTATTTCCAATCCATTCTGGTTTATTCACAGCTGGCAAACAGTTTTAATAGAGGGGGTTGAGCTTCCTTTACATCCAATCATATGTTAGCATTAGTATTTGACCAATAGTATGGTCACACATAAGCTCTGCATTAACATCATAGCTGACTCATAGTAACAGCATTTGACCAATCAGGTATATACACATAAGCTAGCATACAGTTGAACGAGATGTCCTTTTATGGCTAGAAGGCTGTTCATACTTTCAACATGTATGGATTTCCTGAAACAGTTTAAGGAAGTGTCTCACATTCCATAGGGGGGAGGGAGGTTTTGTAGTGCACTAACCAAATGTAATACACGTGGCTAAATGAGACAAAATGGAGTCACATATATCCCATCAAATCCCCTCTTAGAACCTTATATATATACCTTATACTATATGGTTCTTTCTCTGCTCTTCCTTGGTTTGCTTATAAGCCTTTAGGTATTCCATATACCCTTCAGCAGTATAATCCTCAGGCTTTGTTGAGGTTGGGTTTGCCTCTTCTACCTCTACCGGAGTATAGAGGAATGTTGAGTGTACCCCTCTTTCGGCCACCTTTTTGACATATGGCTAGAAGGGAGGGCACACACTACAGACAACAGCAGAGACCCACTATTGCAGCGACCACGGCGAGTACCACTCCTAAAACATATCTTATTTGACCAAAGTCAGGTATTCAGCCAAAAAGCCAGTCCCACCAACCTTGGTCAACATCCTGTTTTATATGTTTCCTCATCTCCTCTAATTGGCCTATTTTATCTTTTATTCCACGGGAGTGATCTAATAAATTGAAACAACACATCCCTGCGAACGCTGAGCATCCTACACCATGCTGGAGCAATAAATAGTCAATAGTTGCCCTATTCTGCAAGATAGCCTTTTCATACGATTGTATATCCAGCAGCATATCTTGCAGAACTGCACTAGTGACATTTATCTGTTTTACCATAAAACAGGCAAGTTTTGATATTGTCCTGTGGTTATATATGGCCAACCCTGGTACTCCTATCAAAGATACCCCTAAACTCATATATTCTGATCTAGAGAGGAGATTCACATTATAATCACAATTTTCTGGTAACTGTAGGGAAGTGTCTCTCGTGAGTCGTGTCTGCATTGCTGGGAATAGTGGTATCATTGCTAATGTCAGCCTGGCTATTGTACAGGGTCCCTCTGTAATATTGGCCGGTATGTACGTGTGACTAGTATTCCCACAGGCCAATACCCATCCTGTTGGTAGAGGTACATGTTTGTCTAGGGATGGTACTGTTTTTGTAATATTACATTGCATATTCTTTCCTGATATTATCTTTTTACAACTACCTAAATCTCTATCACAAATATTTGGCTTAATCTTATTCTGCATTTTTGCTTGTATGCAGAGAGGCAATAGTGTCTCATCACAGGTGAAGTTATAACATATTTCTGCTGCTGTGACAAGGCCTGTAATTACTTCTATCATATTACTCTGCAGATTCTCATATGTAGGACAGTCATAACAAGCATGATAAGGATTTACATATCCATATTTAACATCATGATCCTCCAAGTCTGTGTCGTTCCATTGGGAACGTAGGAGCTCCGTCCATACGTCTAGTGGGGTGGGGACTGCTACCAGACATGTCTCCAAAATGTTAGATGCCGATAAAGTGGTTTGGAGACAAAAGTCAGTTAAGTTCAGAGTTTTGGCCAGGTACAGCCATAAGTTCTCCTTTGTCTTGCATAGACTGTCTTCCCCTCTGCATTCTGTTTCCAGGTATATCTGTCTGTTCCACAGCCATGGGACAGTAAGTAGGAGACACAAAATTACAATTATTAAGGCACTACATCTCAGCCATCTCGAGGAATTTCCCGACTGCGTCATCTCGTTGGGGGTCAAGGCTGTCTGCCTCCGTTAGTACCCCTTCTGTATCTTCTTCGAGGTCAAGGCTGTCTGCCTCCGTTAGTACCTCTGGGCCTCGTTGGAGGTCAGGGCTGTCTGCCCCCGTTAGTACCTCTCTTTTCTTCACCAACTTAATCCTTGTGGCGTGGATCCACGTGAGCGATTGTTCAGTGAGGACCGCTGTTCTGGTGTCCACGACTACCTCGGTGGGTTGTCCGTAGGTGAAACTTCCTGGTTCCTTTCCCTTCTTTAAGATCTTGATCATCACCTGGTTGCCTATCCGGAATGGACGGGTTGATTCCTGTGAAAGAGAAGGAGACTTACAAGCAACTTTTTCTTCAGTTTTACTGAGGACTTTGATCAGATTAGTACTTCTCTCTGATCAGGTCCAAGTCTCCTTCCTGCACCACCAGGGGGCGTCTTGCCCATGGTGTGGGGAAAGGCCTACCCATGAGTATCTCAATGCTGTTTATGTCCTACTCTGTGGAATGTCCTACTCTGTGGAAATGTGCTACTTAAGATGGAAGCACTGTGTTGGGGTGTTGGGGAATGCATAACTTCCCCTCTTCGCAGACTAATCCTATCTCAGGATTTTTCTGCAATACTGGATAACACCAGTCCTGCTGTTCCTGTTCAGTGACATACCACTGAAGATCAGTAAGTATTTGCAGCATCTCAGGGGTTGGAGATGCCAAACATGGCATCTCCCAATGGTTATACAAACCTGTGAGGTTGCTTTTGGCAACTCACTTCGCCATCTTAACTGCCAGCGCATTGCCCTGTGAGACATGATCCTTACCATCTGCTGCCGTAAATCCTCTCCTCTGCCAGATCATACCATGGTCCCACACTACCCCATGTGTGTACCTACTCTCAGTATGAATGGTGACAGGTCTATCAGCATGTAGAATACATGTCCTAGTGAGTGCAATAAGCTCAGCTGCCTGCTGTGTTGAGTGCGGATGTCCTTGAGTAGGCCTACAACATCATGAGTGGTGTGCAAAATGGTGTAATGTCACATTGTGAAAGAATTTGCCGACTCTACCATCATAGCACAGGCTGCAAGAGAACGCAGACATGCCGGCATCCCCTGGACAGAGGTGGGCATTACCTTTGAGAAAAACACACAAGGACGCAACTTGCCTCCGTTTTCTTGTGTCAGTACACCCGCCATGGTTTTACAATTTTGGCGTGCAAACATGTGGAAGGGCATATTATAGTCAGGGAGGCCCAGCCCTGGACTCGACATGAGCGAACATTTCAGATAATCAAATGCATTGTACATTTCAGAAGACCATTTAATCAAATCTGGATTTCCATCCAGAGTGGCTTGCCTCAAAACATTGTCAATAGTGGGAGCAACCAGTAATCCATTGTCTACCGTTTATCATACCAAGGAAAGATAACATTTCTTTCTTGGTGTGCGGGGCGACCAAACCCGCAATAGACTGGACTCTTTCTGCGCTGATTCTCCGTTCACCTTTTGTGAGGACAAAGCCCAAGTATTCAACCTGCATTTTACACCATTGCATTTGCTTAAGTGTCACTTTGTGACCACATCCTGACAACCATTATAACAGTGATAAACCATCCTGAATGCTGGCCTCCGCTGACATGCTACACAGTAATAAATCATCGACATATTGCAGCAGCACAGAACCTTGGGGGGATGTACCATGACTCTAACATCGCTCGGAGGACTATGCTGTACACTACAGGTGAATCAGCATATCCCTGGGACATCTCTGCACCAGGTCAGTTGGCGTCTGTCAAAGGAAAAAGCAAAAAGTAGTCTGGTTATCTTATCAACTGGGATAGAAAAGAAAGCATTTTTCAGATCTATCACACTGAACCAAACAGCGTCTGCTGGAATGGCAGATAATAATTAAGTGACATCAGGTACAACAGGGGCTATAGGCACAATGATGTTGTTGATGGCCCTTAAATCCTGTACAAAGCGGGCAGCACCATCTGCCTTTGTCACTGGATTCACGGGCGTGCTGTAGGGTGAAATCACCTCTTCCAGGATTCCCTTTTGTAGGAATTCTTCTATCATTGGCCTAAGCCCATCAAGTTTCTCTTTAACAGCAGGTATTGTTTCTGGAACACTGAGATGACACCTGGTTTCACAGTAGCTGTGTAATGTGTGCAATCTATGAATCCTGTGTCATATTCATTTGAGGACCATAATGCAGGGTTAATGTTATTCTGGGTGGTCCTGTATGTTTGCAAGAATCAGTGGCACTGGTGTAGAGACTGGAATGAGACCTGAGTGTACTCTTATGTCCTGATTCTTTGCTGATACCTGCAAGTTAAGCCTAATGAACAAATCTCTCCCTAATAGGCTGACTGGGTAATCTAGTATAATGCTAAATACATGACATGATGTATTCCCTGTCCATGGTTTCTACTGGTAAGGAATCTGTTCTGTATGTCCTTGTCAGTACCCCATTTATTCCCATAGAGGGCTCACATTTCCTTCCTGACACTCTGAGTCACCTAAGTCCACCCCTTTTGGTGGACGCTTTGGTCTGTCTTCTGTTCTGCCATTAGTATCTTAGCTGTCCATACGAGCAGAGCTCTGATGTTAAGCACAACACTGAACATGTAACTGCAAACATTGAAACAAACAGATCTGACAATACAGACATGAACACACAAAGGGCCCATAAAAACTTTTCATTGAAATAAAAATGTACAGCTTGATCAATGCTGTTGGTACCAATAAAAAACCCAAAAAACTTCCAATAAAATAAAATTCTTAATGCGCATATTTAAAAACAAATACCGTATTCCATACGCATTCATATACATTTTCATGTACTCATCTTCACAAACCAGCTCATACCACGCCCTTATAGATAAAATATGAATTACACACACAGCTCTGCTACGTACATATAACTCAGAGCCACACCCATTCACATTCCACTGAATCATGTATCTTTCACCCAATCACACAATCTCTTTGTTACATCCCAAAACTTGCAGCACAGACAAACACAGCAATTGCTGATGGTCTGTCGCTGTAAAACAATATACATGTTAATCATACAGTCATTTTGTTAAAATTAACAAATCATCTTATATGCCATGTCTTTTTTTTTTTTTTTTTTTTTTTTTTTTTAGTGTTACACACATCGCTACTTATTGTATATAACTAACACTTCCCCCATTTCCTCTGCCTTGCGTCTCCTATTTCAGGAGTGTTGAAACAGGGGAAGTAAAGCAATACATCAAGGACATTCAGCTGTACCACATGTTCCTCAAACTTTTACTCACATCTGAATAAGAACTTATTGGGTGCAACCTTAGATTGATACGAGTGGACACTTCTAATTAGCATCATCACTGCAGGCACATTTTAAACCATCGGAACATACAATTTGGAAAGATACAATCAATACTGGAGCCCTGTCTGGAATATCTTATAGATAACACAGGTTAGTATCTTCACATTGCTGCTTATGCATTACCAATTAGCAGCCCCCCCTCCCCCCTCAACCCCCATATGAAATTCCTGAGCAGAGGAGAGGGGTGAGATGGGAGGGGGCTCTCTCTGAAAACACATCTCAAACAGGACAGGAAGAAGTTTTTTTGTAGTACTACAAGTGACATTTTGGAATGTGGTGGGGGGGAGGGATGCCTCATGGCAACCTTTGTTCTCTATAGGATTCAAAATCCTCCATCTTGAAATAAGAAATGCTGCTCATTTCATTTCTCTAACTTCAAGTTCTCTCAGTCACTTCCATATACACTTTTTCACCATAACTCAGCTTGCACCAGGCTATTATTATCCTTTAACAACTTCTCTCTTCAACTATCAATACACTTATGCATTAACTGTCCATCTTTTAGTGCTGTAATCTCTAATTCCAGGGACTATAAATCGTCACTATTTAAACACACACAGATCATTAGGGCAACAAAACTTAACCAGTTCATTTCTGAACGTTTAACACAAGCCCTTTCTAATTGCAAACACTGAGACACTTTTTTCCTTGCCATGAATTAACTTCCTGACTCTGCTGTGTCTTGTCACTCACTATAGCCCCCCTTCACAATCACAGGAGCTCTGATGTACACTGTCTGTAAGCTTCTAACAGATTTTTGCAGCTTTTCAATCCTGCCAGCCTAGCATAACATTCTGTTTCACATTTTAACTGTCAATTCTCAAATCTTGCCCAATTGTCTACTCATGTGTTAACTAGGAAATAATTTGTGGGACTAGACCGTGCAACAAAGTTTACATGTTGGCAGTGATAGAAACAGAATGATTTCACAGTGGGATGTGACCGTACACTTACCACCCGGCCAACATCTCACACAGACAGATAATCTTAATACTTCTAAAATACTTATACTATATATACATAAGAGTTAATTCAAGCTTGTATCCTTCTGTTCCCGGAACAGATATCCTTATATAGTGCACTATCTCTTAACGATACGGACTTACTAAGCCTCTTATAATCAACATTTTTACCTAACGATATGGACCCTATGATATGAGCCGCTTAAAATCAACAAGCTCCCTGAGCTTTTGCGCGTGTCCCAGACATCGCAATCCACTGAAATCATAAATAGATGGTTCGACTTACTTGAATGGGATTTTTGGTCATTGCTCCCAGGTCCAAGGCGGACAAAAATTGATGTCTTTCACGGTAGACCTGAAGAGTTGACCCTCCCAATCCCGAAAACTGAGCCCCCAAATCTGTAAGGAAAATTTTACTCTCTTCCCTAACGGTGTGTCCCTAACACATGATTTCAGTGGCCAGCTTGAATTAAGCCTTACCGGTACCGGGAGAATGAAGAAGATAGACCATATGAACACATGTCTATTTCCAATCCATTCTGGTTTATTCACAGCTGGCAAACAGTTTTAATAGAGGGGGTTGAGCTTCCTTTACATCCAATCATATGTTAGCATTAGTATTTGACCAATAGTATGGTCACACATAAGCTCTGCATTAACATCATAGCTGACTCATAGTAACAGCATTTGACCAATCAGGTATATACACATAAGCTAGCATACAGTTGAACGAGATGTCCTTTTATGGCTAGAAGGCTGTTCATACTTTCAACATGTATGGATTTCCTGAAACAGTTTAAGGAAGTGTCTCACATTCCATAGGGGGGAGGGAGGTTTTGTAGTGCACTAACCAAATGTAATACACGTGGCTAAATGAGACAAAATGGAGTCACATATATCCCATCAGACACAGCAAACCTTCTTGCCACAGCTCGCATTGATGTGCCATCCTGGATAAGCTGCACTACCTGAGCCACTTGTGTGGGTTGTAGACTCCGTCTCATGCTACCACTAGAGTGAAAGCACCGGCAGCATTCAAAAGTGACCAAAACATCAGCCAGGAAGCATAGGAACTGAGAAGTGGTCAGGTCACCACCTGCAGAACCACTCCTTTATTGGGGGTGTCTTGCTTATTGCCTATAATTTCCACCTGTTGTCTATCCCATTTGCACAACAGCATGTGAAATTGATTGTCACTCAGTGTTGCTTCCTAAGAGGACAGTTTGATTTCACAGAAGTGTGATTGACTTGGAGTTACATTGTGTTGTTTAAGTGTTCCCTTTATTTTTTTGAGCAGTGTATAATGTGTTAACTGGCTTGTGATTTGTTTTTTTGAAAATCATCAGCCTGTCAGCGACGATCATTGGCTGGCAGGCTGATGACGATCTTGTCCTTTAACTTTTGCCGGCCCGCGATGCGCATGCGCGGGCCGGCTGTGAGCGTCATCTCGCGAGATGACGCATCGGCGCGTCAAGGAGGAATGAATCGACCGCCTCCGGAACGCAATCCTGCGTTAGGCGGTCTGGAGACGGTTAAAAAGTTGGTTTTTGAAAATTTCAGAGAAATTTCAAGATTTCTTGTAACGTCCCCCAAAAATAAAATGTCATTCCCAAAATGAAGTAGACATATGGGGAATGTAAAGTAATAACTATTTTTGTAGGTATTACTATGTATTATAGAAGTAGAGAAATTGAAACTTGGAAATTTGCAAATTTTTCACATTTTTTGGCAAATTTGGTATTTTTTAATAAATAAAAATGATTTTATTTTTTTACTCCATTTTACCAGTGTCATGAAGTACAATATGTGACGAAAAAACAATCTTAGAATGGTCAAAGCTTTTTAAAGTTATCACCAATTAAGTGACACTGGTCAGATTTAAAAAAATTGCCTGGTCCTTAAGGTGAAATAAGGCTGTGTCCTTTGGGCTCCATTCACACGTCTGCAAAATGGGTCCGCATCCTTTCCGCAATTTTGCGGAAAGGGTGCGGACCCATTCATTCTCGCAATTGCGGATCGCTGCCCCGATTTTGGGTCCGCAGCTCCGCAAAAAGATAGAGCATGTTCTATTCTTGTCCGCAGCTTGCGGACAAGAATAGGCATTTCTATGGGGGTAATAAATACAAAACGAGGGGCACACCAAGAAAATGTATATGTAATGAGAGGAGTGCAGGCCTGGTATCAAGAAACAACCATGAAAAACACCAGAAAAAGAAATACCATAATTCAGCCGCACCTCCAAAAATAAAGCATAATTTTATTCAAACAGACAATTGACAAGTTAAAAACATGAATAGACAAGGCAAACCCCACACATGGGAAAAAAGTTTGCGATCCTTTGGTTTGCGATCCTGTTCATTTGCGATCCTTTGGTTGTTACGACGCGGATGGGTGGCCGGCTGTGACGTTGATGCCGGGCTGCGTTTCCGGTCTTTGGAACGCATCACGGCATCGATTTCCGGTTCGGTCGCCATCTTGCGCATGCGCAGTGATTTTTTCAACACGCCGACTTGTTCCGGTATTCTGAGCTGCGCGCGACCATGCACCGGGGAGGACCCGGGTAACTCACATGCCTTGCTACCGCCCTCTTCTTTCCCCCTTTGCAGATGACCGCTACTTTATTAGCGTTTACCACAGGTTTATACAATTATGTTTTAATTATGTGAACTATAAAGGTTTTAACAGTTACTTGTATCAACATGGATCTCTGAGGAAGCCAGTATTTGTACTGGCGATACGCGTTAGGATTGCTTGGCTCCCCTCACTGATGGGTTTTTGCTATTCCATGTGCTACTACTGTGCTTGATGATAAGTATATTTCCTAGGATTTGCTGACACTTTATTGTCATTTGACATGGTTATTTATGCACTGTGGCACTTTAACTTTTTTCCCATGTGTGGGGTTTGCCTTGTCTATTCATGTTTTTTACTTGTCAATTGTCTGTTTGAATAAAATTATGCTTTATTTTTGGAGGTGCGGCTGAATTATGGTATTTCTTTTTCTGGTGTTTTTCATTTCCATGGGGGTGACGGGCTGGTGTGTAAGGAGTTCAAAGTGCCGCTAAACAAAATGTGAACAAACCACTGGTGTCTAGACAATAGTTCACATTAAGCCACCCTCTTCTTCAAACACACTCCTTTTTCTGGTGTACAATGGCCATATTTTATATTATTACACAGTATTAATGGAGGCTATAGCTCAGAGGTAAAGAAGTAATGAGGCCCCAAGTATGAAAACCGCTGCAGAGGAATCCGCCCGCCCGCAGGCATGTTACAGCGTGAGGGAAGGTGAAAGCAGCGATCTGATTGGCTGCTGGCTTGCGCTCCAGTTCTGCAGATTTCCCGCCGCTGACTTGTGGACTCGAAGCTCGGTTCTGTCACAGAACCCGCAGTATCTGGTCGTCTCTGTCAGCGAGTCCCGGGCAGGCGCCGCACACCCTCACGTCACTCTCGGAACTGCTTGAGAAGCCTTAGACTCGAGTACACGGATGTGACGTCACAGGCCCACGTTTGAACCTGGTGCCCGGGGATTGTTGTACTAGACGAGAACACAGGGCTGAGGTTCTGTGCGGTACCGACCCGCTACTAGTGAGCTTTTTTTGCAGCCAGACAGATGGCGGCAGAGCAGGGCAATGGCGGGGGTCCCCTTCTGACTGTTTTCTTGTTTGACCGCCGCTTGGAGCAGTCGTTGTGTGAGGAGAAGAGCCTGCGGATCCGAAGGGGTTATCCGGAGTTCCGCGCAGACGTCTGTGAGGTAGGGGCCCCTCCTGTCACTGTGCATACAGAGTCCTGTCAGAAGCAGCTCCCGGGTCCGTGTGTGTGAGGGGGCGGCACTGCTGCCCATAACATGCCCAGTTTTAACCCCTTAGGACACATTTCTTCTGGACTAAAAAGGCAGGGTTCACATGGAGTTTTTGTCATAATGAAAAAAAAAAATGCCTCAGACAGATGTTATACATTGGCAGCCGTCCTTTGTATAAAAAAAATAATATAAAAAAATCTTTTTTTTTGCTGAACTTTGCAGGCTGGAAAAGCATGCTACACTCAGGGCCGTCTTTAAAGGGAACCTGTCACCTCCAAAAACCATCCCAAGTCGCCAGGAGTACCTGACAGTAGCCAGCAGTGCGTTTCTGACCATAATTTTCTTCCTGAATGCAGATGCGGCTAAAGCTCAGAAACCGTTCCTTTATCCCCTGTCGGCGCGCTTCTCTAGTCATGCTTGAAGTCAAGGGGGCAGCGGCCCCCTTCCCTGTGACTGACAGCCGGTTGTGCGGCAAAGGCAGCCAAACTCTCTGCATAAGCGCTGTCAGTCACAGCGCAGGGGCAGGGAAGGGGGCGCAGTTATCTTGACTTGAAGCAAGGAGGCCACTGACCTCTTGACTTCAGGGGATAAAATAATTTTTTATGAGCTTTAGCCACATCAGCCTTCAGAAAGAAAATTATCGTCGGAAACACTCTGCTGGCGGTTAGGGATGGTTTCTGGAGGTGACAGGTTCCCCCAACCCATTTGCTCCTGGGGGGCCCAATGCAGCTGCCTCTTGAGCCCTGCTGGCTACTGCCCACAAATTAAATGACTGTACTAGTACACTACTCACTATCAAATTAGCGCAGCAGGCAGGCCGGCAGCTTAACGTCACTCACATCGTCATGCACCTGCTTCATTATTAAAAAGGGAGGAGCAGGCGCGTGACGCAGTGAGTGATGTTACGCTGTCAGCCGGCCTGCCTGCTACGCTACTTTGATAGTGAGTACTAGTACAGAGCCGGTAACGGGAGGGCTACCCCATCTGCAGACGCTCGCAGCTCGCAGACACTCGGCCCTTTCCATCACTGTCTCCTCCAGTTGGGCCCCTTGGAGCCCACATTGATCCCCGCACCTCCTGGAGGCTCCGCAGTGCCCCCCAAAGTTTATCCCGGGCCTCCGACCACTCCCCGGGAAAAGAGAGAGACCCCATCCCAGAGCAACTCATCGGGGTGCTGCAGGATGAGGGAGTGGACCTGCCCCAGGCTGAGGAGCAGCAGAGGTGCCTGCATGCTGGGGGGCTGCCGGGGAAGCAGGAGGGACAGGCCCTGCCAAATATGACATCCCAGACAGAGGAGGTGGAGAGGGAGGGGGCAGGTAGGTCGACCAGCGTGGACGAGGAGCACACACAGAGCCCAAATCTGCCATACAGAGGGGGGGCAGCAATGTAACAGAGGACTGGGTGGTGGGTCGGGCTGCAGTATACAATGTAGCAAAGTACAGGTCAGAGGGGGCTGCAGGACACTGTTATGGGGGGATCTGTGGATTACACATATATAGCATAAGATGCTATATATGTCATCCACAGATGCCCCATAACAGTGCGTCATCCACAGATGCCCCCATAACAGTGCGTCATCCACAGATGCCCCCATAACAGTGCGTCATCCACAGATGCCCCCATAACAGTGCGTCATCCACAGATGCCCCCATAACAGTGCGTCATCCACAGATGCCCCCATAACAGTGCGTCATCCACAGATGCCCCCATAACAGTGCGTCATCCACAGATGGAGGCTGCTTGCAGCGTTTTGATGTCCGTCTGACGAAACTGAGCCAAACGGATCCGTCCTGACTTACAATGTAAGTCAATGGGGACGAATTCGTTTTCACTGACATCCTATGGTGCTATTGAAAACGGATCCGCCTCCCATTGACTTTCAGTGTAAGTCAAAACGGATCCGTTTGCATTATCATGAACAAACGGATCATGGTAATGCAAACGGATCCGTTCTGAACGGATACAAGCGTTTGCATTATAGGTGCGGATCCGTCTGTGCAGATACCAGACGGATCCGCACCTAACGCAGGTGTGAAAGTAGCCTTACTTGTTTTATGTGAGTAAGGGTGCTGGGTGGTTGGAGAAGGGGGTGGGTGTGTTGTGGTGGAGGGTGTGATTGCATGCTAGGGTGTGGGAAGGCAGGATCCAGGAGGCCCAAGTAAATTCTTGCCCAGGGTCCAATCAATATTTTATATCCTGCAAAAAACAATACTTTTTTTTTACAATGGAACTCTATGGTGACAGAGATGCCACTGTATGACATCTGTATGAGGCATCCGTTAACATATACATTTTTTATATACGCTAATTGTATGACAAAAGCATGATGTGGACCTAGCCTTAGCGCTCATGCACATGAGATTTTAAATTTTTTTGTTACATTATTATTTTTAAAATTATTTTTTAAATCTTTTTTTAAAATTATTTATTTTCTAAATTATTTTTTGTTATATTATTGTATTTATATAAATTTAATAGTCGTTTGTTTATTATTTAGTTATTTTTTATATTATATAAATTAATATTTTGTATACTGTTTATATTTTCTATATTATTTTCCATATATCTATTTTGTGTTTAAATATTTACTGTGCAGTTTACTTATTGTTCCTTGTATTATATTCTTCATAAAATTCTATAAAAAAATAAATAAAAAAAGGGGAGAAATAATGGGGAAAGAATGGACAAGGAAAGGGAGGGAAGAGAGAGCGCTTTGTCACATAGTCCACAACCCATCCGATCGGGGCCCACGAGGAGGGGGAGAGGGGGAGAAGCGAGCAAATTCCATACATACCAACAATGACTATCATATATGCTGTATATAACAATACAATTCTGGACGTTACTGTGTATATATAATGAGAGCAATAAGTCCATCAATATACATCCGTGTGGAGAGACCTTAGGCGACAATCCAGAGACTTCTTTATGCTTCATACTAGGCTGTTCCAGGTAAGAGGAGAAGAGACAATGTAGATTCCAGCAACAGCCGAAGTGACAAAACGGTGATCTTGTGAGAAAGAGGAGCACAGAAAGTGTGCAAATCTATAAACGAAGAAAAAAACAAATACATATAAATACAGTGTTACCCAGAGTAGAAACCTGTGAATAAAAGTTCCTCGTTAAGACCCTGAGGGGACAAGCTATCCAAATTGAAGATCCAGCGGGATTCAGCTTTAAGCAAACATTGTCTCATACGTACACCCCTAATATTGTGCTGGATCCTTTCTAGACCCACCACCTCCAAACCATTGTACTTACCGGCATCGTGATCCAGAAAGTGAGTAGCCACAGAAGTGAGAGGTTTCTCCTTTTCAGTCCTATCCCGGGCAGCCAAGGTGATATTGGACATATGCTGCTGGATTCGTTTCCGCAGTTCCTGTGAAGTCTCTGCCCCACATAAATTTTCTTACATGGGCAGATGATGCCATATACAATGTTTCTGGTACGGCAGTTGACATAATGATTGAGTCGTATGCAGTGCTCATCCTTTATAAAATTATCTTTGCCCAACATGAATGGGCAAATATTACATTGGCCACACGGAAAAGTGCCCTTCAATCTGACCCCTCTCCCCAAACCTCATGTGGGGCGCTGGAAATGACTTCGTACAAGTCGGTCCTTGAAAGATGGTGCCTTGCGTGCAATGATTTTTGGTTTACTATCTACATACGGTAGAAGCCTTTGGTCGGACATAAGCAAGAACCAATGGTTCTCCAAAATCTTGTAAAGTGCTGTCCACTGATTGTTATAGAGGGTGATAAGATGTATTTTACCATCCCTGATTTTGGGTTTCGGGGTGAACAACTTGGTTCGATCAGAGCCCTTAGCTTCTTCATAGGCACAGAATATAATTTTCTTAGGGTAACCCCTATCCTTAAAGCGTGAAGATAAATCCTCTGAGGCTGTCCTGAAGTCGGTCAAATGCGTGCAGTTACGGCGTAGTCTGAGGAATTGGCCTTTCGGTATTCCATTTCTCATGTGCGCCGGGTGGAAGCTCCCATAATGCAACAGACTATTGGTAGCGGTGTTTTTTCGAAAAAGGGAGGTGATGATCCGTCCTTCCTCCCTACATATTTTTAGATCCAAAAAGTCAACCGCAACCTTTGAGATGGTATATGTCAGGTGGATATTCAAGTTGTTCACGTTTAGTGTATCGATAAATTGGATACACGTCTCCTTGGAGCCCTGCCAAAAAAACAGAATATCATCGATATAGCGGAACCAGCCCACCACGCAATCATGAAAAAACGGCGACGGGTACATGTACACCCCCTCCCACCAGCCCAAAAAGAGGTTGGCGTAAGAGGGCGCACAACGCGCGCCCATCGCCGTTCCGGACTCCTGTCTATAGAAATTCTGATCAAAAACAAAATAATTATGATGTAAAATAAATTGCAGGAGACTCACCAAGAATGCGCGGTGGGCCTGCCCCGCAGAGGCCGACCTCTCCAAAAAATGGGAAACAGCCCAAATCCCGTCCTTATGCGCTATATTAGTATATAAAGACTCGACGTCACAGGTCACCAGTAATACGTCAGACGTAAAAGACACATGTTCCAGCATCTCAATCAAATGAAGGGAATCCCGTATATAGGAAGATAGTTCCAGGACTAGAGGTTGGAGAAAAAAATCTATGTAGGTGCAGGACTGTTCACATAGACCCCCAATGCCGGCCACAATTGGTCGCCCTTGGGGGTCTTGATCCTTGTGGACCTTAGGGAGCATGTAAAATGTTGGAATGATAGGTTTACTCACCTCCAAGAAATTATGCTCCTTCTTTGTTATGACAAACATGTCCCGGGCTGCCCTTAATAACTGATCCAGTTTCTTCTTGAAGACCATGGTTGGATCGGAAGGCAAGGGTGTATAAAAGATGCGGTTCTTGAGCTGTCGATTTGCTTCCCGTGTATATAGATCAATATCCCATAAGACCACGTTACCGCCCTTATCCGCCTCTTTGATAACAAAGGTGGTATTTGCTTGCAGTTTCCGTATGGTGTCAGATTCCAATTTATTCAGATTTCTACCATGTATGGAATCAGGTTTGAGCTTGCGTTTTTCATGGACTATCGCTTGAAAGAAAAGCTGAATGTTGGGAAATAGGTTCAAGGAGGGAGTGAGAGAGGAGGGTTTATTCAAAGTGAAACACCTCCTACCTGTATCAGATTCACTCTCCCGCAAAAGGTCCATGAGATCCATAAATACACCGCGTTCGTCGTCAGCCAAATTTTGTATTATTGATGGTTGGTTATACAGGAGCTTGAAACAGAGTTGTCTGCAAAACAAATAAGTATCTTTCACAAATTCAAATTTGTCCAAGATCCGCATTCGGGAAAAGGAAAGTCCCTTCTCCAATACTGACTTCTCAAGAGGGGTCAAGTTATACCCAGACAGGTTTATAACTTGAAGGGTATTGGCATCCATACCATTTAATATTGTTGTAGTCGTCTCTTCTGGAAGAGTGGGTAATTGCTGCTCATGCGATTGTTGAGGTCCTCTTTTTCTTGGATTTACGTAATCCCCTCCTTGACCTCCGTCGTCGCTGGCTTCTGATAAAAAATCACCCTCACTCAGGCTCTGATCACTGAGCTCAGAGTTACCCCCAGCATTTCTTGTTGATGGATTCATGGTTTTGTTTCTACCCTGACCCCGCATATTCCCAGCTGTCACTACCAGAGCTTTGAGACGTTCTCACAGCTCTATTTCTCCACCCCTGTGATGATGTCACTACTAGAGCTTGGAGGAGTTTTCACTGCTCTGTTTCTCCGCCCCTGTGATGAAGTCTTTACTTTCTGTTTCCTTCCTCCCAGCTGTTCCTCCTGCGGTTGATTTCCCTGCCTTTAAATCACCCCTCCTCCTATTGTAGGGCGTGGATTATATTTCTCTTTTCAGTTGTAGCTCTTGCTTGAGTATCTTCACTTGTAGCTATCAGTTCACTGGACCTGTGTTCTGCTGCAGCAAGCACTCCGGATATTGCCAGCTGTCCTTGGATCCATCTTCTCTGCGGCTGCAGCTCCTTCAGCTAAGTGTGCAGACATTGTTGTGAACCTGGTTATTTTCTGACTGGATCTGAGGTGGCCACGGTTCCCTCCATATACTGAGCAGGGCACCGGTGGCCGTGCCCCTTCCACTATTGTAGGGGTTACAGTGGTCATCATTCTTAGGTACGCGGGCATGCCTCGTTCCGCCATTTGGATCCGGGCATGTGCTTTAGCAGCATAGGAAGAGCTTTGAGGGTCTGACAGGGGTCACCCTTTATCCTCCCTAGTTTGGGTCCGGTCAGTAGCTCTTTTTACTGTGTATACTCTTGTTGCTCACATACAGCCGTGACACCAGCATGCTTCCACTTAAAAGCCTGCTTGTTTTCAAAATCAGTTTTATCGCGTTGAAACTTAGATTTCTTACCCATCATAATTTCTTTATCATATTTGTCCAATACATCCCTTAGTTTAGTATAGAAATTGTCAACTTTTGATGTATCATGTGACGCCAGCTTAATCTCTAGCTCAACCAATCCCTGCTTAGTTTGGCGCAACAAATCCTTGTCATGTTCAATGAGCATTCCCATGAGAATTTTGGAACATTGGGACAAGCCTTGCTCCCAGGTGCTCCTAAATTCCGGGGTGACCTCCCAAGCTGGGAATTTCTGCACCCTAAGGCCCCTAGGAATGAAACCAGATCTAATGTACTCCTCTAAGCTCTTCACATTCCACCAGACTCTGGAAAAACGTTTGTGTGCCTCAGTCAACTGGCTGATACTAATACTCTGAAATCCCCACCATCATCCAAATCTCCACCCTCCTGGAAAATTGTAGCCACCTGGGAGTTCCAAGCCGCCTCCCTCTCCTCCACATATGCCGCCATAACAACAACAGACCATAAAAATATTCAAAGAAAAATAGTAAAAGTGCCACACCCAAGAAAACAGCGTGTAACCACACTGCTAAAAAACAACTATGTAATGCAGGGAGCGGGGGCACATACACAGCATATATGATAGTCATTGTTGGTATGCATGGAATTTGCTCGCTTCTCCCCCTCTACCCCTCCTCGTGGGCCCCGGTCGGATGGGTTGTGGACTATGTGACAAAGCGCTCTCTCTTCCCTCCCTTTCCTTGTCCATTCTTTCCCCATTATTTCTCCCTTTTTTTTTTTTTTTTTATAGAATTTTATGAAGAATATAATACCAAGGAACAAGAAGTAAACTGCACAGTAAATATTTAAACACAAAATAGATATATGGAAAATAATATAGAAAATATAAACAGTATACAAAATATTAATTTATATAATATAAAAAATAACAAAATAAATAATAATAAACAAACGACTATTAAATTTATATAAATACAATAATATAACAAAAAAATAATTTAGAAAATAATTTAAAAAAAGATTAAAAAAATTAAAAAAATAATGTAACAAAAAATTTAAAAACACAAATGTAAAAAATAATAAAGAAATAATACAAATAAATTATATTAAGAAATGAGAAATATAAGCACAAATAATTCACGTAATTAGGGATTTTTTTTATAAAGTAAGGGATAACGTTCATATAGCTTGATTATCATGTACATGGATATCTATGCAGCATTGAACTGTACACGCCATTTGATGATGTCATTATAGCATATGGCCATTTTAATGAGCATGGTGCTCTATATATAGTAATCTATTATGGTCATGAACTTTGGACAGTACATTGCTGCATAATATTCATTGGATTGGATTTTTTCACTAATTATGCAGTTTTTTGGACACACATTTTCACATATATTTTAATTTGGTGTTCCTTCGTTTGTCTCTTTTTTTTCTGTGGATCATGTTGATTTATGCTCACTTAGATAAGGGCTGACTGTGCCTGGTGTGTTTAATTCAGGTTACTCTTTTTGATATTGTTTTCTTTTCCTCCCCTTCCCTCCCTTGTTGCCATGCTCCGCTTTGTGTCCTTGTCCGCGGGTCCCTTCCTTCCGGATGCGTCTACGGTGCTTCATACTGTAGGACTTCCGGTGTTTGGCACGCAGTGTGTGTCCTGTGAGCATGCGCGCCCCCTGCCATTTCCGGTATTTGGAACGCAGGACGCGCCGGCTCGGTGGCTCAGACTGGTGCACAGTATTTCCGGCCGCTGCTCATGTCGGAACTTACATGGGCAGCAATAAGCGCACATCTAAAGCGCACATTTGATATACCTAGCCCCCTTTTCCTTTCTTCATCCCTCCCACTGACCAGCTGAGCGGAAGGTTGCCGCCCCCACGCCCCACTCTGCCGCCTCGACACAGGTGAAATCGACCATTATTAGTGATTATTATGTGTATATATGCACCTATATGCCATTCAGGAACAGGCACCCCTGAGGAAGCCAGCAGAGCCTGGCGATACGCGTTGGGCTTTTTCTGACCACCACACACACCCCCACCATGCTATTCTAAATGATAAGTATTGTAGCTTTCCATTTTTTCATTGTTGATGGATTACATGTGTTTTCAGCTGCTGTTTATTTGCATATGTGGGGGAATGTTCATGCATTTGTGGTGAGTCAGCGGGACATGTGTTTATATTCAGTTCACATGGCCCAGATTCATTGTATACAATGTTTTTAATTCATTCTCTTTTGATATTTTTATAGATGTGCGTCTACTATCTCGGTATTCTTTTTTCTCTTCTGTGTATCGTACTGCTCTATAAAAATATCACATGATCTACCCTGTCAGGTGAAAAATTAAATAAAAACTGTGCCAGAACAGCCATTTTTTGGTTACCTTGCCTCACAAAAAGTGTGTGTGTGTGTGTGTGTGTGTATGTACACTGCTCAAAAAAATAAAGGGAACACTTAAACAACACAATGTAACTCCAAGTCAATCACACTTCTGTGGAATCAAACTGTCCACTTAGGAAGCAACACTGAGTGACAATCAATTTCACATGCTGTTGTGCAAATGGGATAGACAACAGGTGGAAATTATAGGCAATTAGCAAGACACCCCCAATAAAGGGGTGGTTCTGCAGGTGGTGACCTGACCACTTCTCAGTTCCTATGCTTCCTGGCTGATGTTTTGGTCACTTTTGAATGCTGCCGGTGCTTTCACTCTAGTGGTAGCATGAGACGGAGTCTACAACCCACACAAGTGGATCAGGTAGTGCAGCTTATCCAGGATGGCACATCAATGCGAGCTGTGGCAAGAAGGTTTGCTGTGTCTGTCAGTGTAGTGTCCAGAGCATGGAGACGCTACCAGGAGACAGGCCAGTACATTAGGAGACGTGGAGGAGGGCGTAGGAGTGCAACAACCCAGCAGCAGGACCGCTACCTCCGCATTTGTGCAAGGAGGAACAGGAGGAGCACTGCCAGAGCCCTGCAAAATGACCTCCAGCAGGCCACAAATGTGCATGTGTCTGCTCAAACGGTCAGAAACAGACTCCATGAGGGTGATATGAGGGCCCGACGTCCACAAGTAGGGGTTGTGCTTACAGCCCAACACCGTGCAGGACGTTTGGCATTTGCCAGAAAACACCAAGATTGGCAAATTCGCCACTGGCGCCCTGTGCTCTTCACAGATGAAAGCAGGTTCACACTGAGCACATGTGACAGACGTGACAGAGTCTGGAGACGCCGTGGAGAACGTTCTGCTGCCTGCAACATCCTCCAGCATGACCGGTTTGGCATTGGGTCAGTAATGGTGTGGGGTGGCATTTCTTTGGAGGGCCGCACAGCCCTCTATGTGCTCTCCAGAGGTAGCCTGACTGCCATTAGGTACCGAGATGAGATCCTCAGACCCCTTGTGAGACCATATGCTGGTGCGGTTGGCCCTGGGTTCCTCCTAATGCAAGACAATGCTAGACCTCATGTGGCTGGAGTGTGTCAGCAGTTCCTGCAAGACGAAGGCATTGATGCTATGGACTGGCCCGCCCGTTCCCCAGACCTGAATCCAATTGAGCACATCTGGGACATCACGTCTCGCTCTATCCACCAACGTCACATTGCACCACAGACTGTCCAGGAGTTGGCAGATGCTTTAGTCCAGGTCTGGGAGGAGATCCCTCAGCAGACTGTCCGCCACCTCATCAGGAGCATGCACAGGCGTTGTAGGGAGGTCATACAGGAACGTGGAGGCCACACACACTACTGAGCCTCATTTTGACTTGTTTTAAGGACATTACATCAAAGTTGGATCAGCCTGTAGTGTGTTTTTCCACTTTAATTTTGAGGGTGACTCCAAATCCAGACCTCCATGGGTTAAAAAATTTGATTTCCAAATATTTTTTTTTGTGTGATTTTGTTGTCAGCACATTCAACTATGTATAGAACAAAGTATTTCAGAAGAATATTTAATTAATTCAGATCTAGGATGTGTTATTTTTGTGTTCCCTTTATTTTTTTGAGCAGTGTATATATGTATGTATGTGTGTGTATGTGTGTGTATATATATATATATATATATATATATATATATATATATAATGACAATGGCAGCACAGCAGGCCAAATATAAATATGGAGGTGCAGGCCAATGGATCTGGCAACAAATCCAATCCAATATAAAAATTAAAATAATGGCAGCACTCTCACAAAAAATTTGGAAAAAGAAAAGCACTTTATTCACCCCTGTGGTCGCAACTAGGGATGAACAAACTTGTGTTTCGAGTTCGGCGTTAAAGGTTCAGGTTCGGGTTATCTAACAATTCCATTATGGATTCGTGTATATAAGTTATGGTCCGTGGTAGCGGAATCCATAACGGAATTCTTACATAACCTAAACTAGGGCTGAAACAATGACTCGATTGAATCGAGTCATTCGACACAAAAAAATCATCGATGCAAATTTTTTGCATCGAGGATTCATTTGTGTCATGTGACCACGGAGTGGGAGTGAAGCGCTTGCTATTACTCACCGCTCCGTCGTCACCCGCCGGCCCGTACCGTGCTGCACTAGATCCTGACACATCGTCAGGTCATAGTGCATGTAAGCACGCACTATGACCCGACGCTGTGTGACGTCAGGATCCAGTGAGTGGAGAAGAAGAGGAAGGAGCTGTGGAGCGGTGCCCCTACAGGAAAGGTAAATATTTTATTTCACTGGTGCTGGGGACATGGCACTGAAGGGGGACAGCCGGCAATAGATGGCATGGAGGGGCAGATGGGAGTGGGGGACATGGAGGGGCTGATCTGATGGCACTGGGGGACATGGAGGGGCTGATCTGATGGCACTTGGGGAGTGGGGGGACATGGCAATGGAGGGACTGATAGCACTGGGGCAGTGTAGCTGAAGGCACTGGGGTGGGGGAGAGCTGAAGGCACTGGGGGAACGGAGCTGATGGCACTGGGGATAGTGGAGCCAATGGTACTGGGGGGAACTGATGCACTTGGGCTGATCGCACAGGGGGGAATGAAGGGTGTTGGGGACTGATGGCAGGGGGTCTGATGAAATTTTATAAAGGAAAACAGTCTATTAATTTATTTTTTACGATAAATCTAATAAGAAAAAATGATAGAATAATCGATTTCTAAAATAATCGTTTACTGCAGCCCTAACCTGAACCTTGTATGCCAAACTTAACCCCTTAAGGACTCAGCCCTATTTCACCTTAAGGACTTGGCCATTTTTTGCAAATCTGACCAGTGTCACTTTAAGTGCTGATAACTTTAAAACGCTTTGACTTATCCAGCCCATTCTGAGAATGTTTTTTTTTGTCAAATATTGTACTTCATGACACTGGTAAAATGAAGTTAAAAAAAATTATATTTATTTATAAAAAAAAATACCAAATTTACCAAAAATTTGTATAAAATAGCAAATTTCCACGTTTCAATTTCTCTACTTCTATAATACATAGTAATACCTCCAAAAATAGTTATTACTTTACATTCCCCATATGTCTACTTCATGTTTGGATCATTTTGGGAATGATATTTTATTTTTTGGGGATGTTACAAGGCTTAGAAGTTTAGAAGCAAATCTTAAAAATTTTCAGAAATTTTCAAAAACCCAATTTTTAGGGACCAGTTCAGGTCTGAAGTCACTTTGCGAGGCTTACATAATAGAAACCACCCAAAAATGACCCCATTCTATAAACTACACCCCTCAAGGTATTCAAAACAGATTTTACAAACTTTCTTAACCCTTTAGGTGTTCCACAAGAATTAATGGAAAATAGAGATACAATTTCAAAATTTCACTTTTTTAGCAGATTTTCCATTTTAATAATTTTTTTCCAGTTACAAAGGAAGGGTTAACAGCCAAACCAAACTCAATATTTATGGCCCTGATTCTGTATTTTACAGAAACACCCCATATGTGGTCGTAAACTACTGTACGGGCACACGGCAGGGCGCAGAAGGAAAGGAATGCCATATGGTTTTTGGAAGGCAGATTTTGCTGGACTGGTTTTTTCGACACCATGTCCCATTTGAAGCCCCCCTGATGTGCCCCTAGAGTAGAAACTCTAAAAAAGTGACCCCATTTTAGAAACTACGGGATAGGGTGGCAGTATTGTTGGTACTAGTTTAGGGTACATATGATTTTTGGTTGCTCTATATTACACTTTTTGTGAGGCAAGGTAACAAGAAATAGTTGTTTTGGCACCGTTTTTTATTTTTTGTTATTTACAACATCTGACAGGTTAGATCATGTGATATTTTTATAGACCAGGTTGTCACGGATGCGGCAATACCTAATATGTATACTTTTTTTTATTTATGTAAGTTTTACACAATGATTCCTTTTTTGAAACAAAAAAAAAAAAAAACATGTTTGTGTTTCCATAGTCTGAGAGAATTTTTTCAGTTTTTGGGCGATTACCTTGGGTAGGGTATAATTTTTGCGGGATGAGATGACGGTTTTAATGGCACTATTTTGGGGTGCGTGTGACTTTTTGATCGCTTGCTATTACACTTTTTGTGACGTAAGGTGACAAAAAATGGTTTATTTAGCACAGTTTTTATTTTAAATTTTTTACGGTGTTCATCTGAGGGGTTAGGTCATGTGATATTTTTATAGAGCCGGTCGATACGGACGCGGCGATACCTAATATGTATACTTTTTTATTTATTTATGTAAGTTTTACACAATAATATCATTTTTTTAGGTCTCCATATTCTGAGAGCCATAATTTTTTCAGTTTTTGGGCGATTATCTTAGGTAGGGTCTCATTTTTTGCGGGATGAGATGACTGTTTTATTGGCACTATTTTGGGGTGCATGTGACTTTTTGATCGCTTGCTATTACACTTTTTGTGATGTGACAAAAAATAGCTCTTTTTACACCGTTTAAATTTTTATATTTTTACGGTATTCACCTGAGGGGTTAGGTCATGTGATATTTTTATAGAGCCGGTCGATACGGACGCGGCAATACATAATATGTATACTTTTTTTTTATTTATGTAAGTTTTACACAACAGCTTTTTTAAAACAAAAAAAATGATGTTTTAGGCTGGTTTCACACGGGCGTTGCGGGAAAAGGTGCGGGTGCGTTGCGGGAACATGTGCGATTTTTCCGCGCGAGTGCAAAACATTGTAATGCGTTTTGCACGCGCGTGAGAAAAATCGGTATGTTTGGTACCCGAACTTCTTCACAGAAGTTCGGGTTTGGGATCGGGGTTGTTTAGATTGTATTATTTTGTGTAGATTGAATACAGAATGCATAGTACAATAGTGCTGGAGGGGTTAAAAAATAAAATAAAAAATAATTTAACTCACCTTAATCCACTTGCTCGCGTAGCCCGGCATCTCTTTTGTCTCCTTCTTTGCTGGCTGCAGGAAAAGGACCTGTGGTGACGTCACTCCGTTCATCACATGGTCCATCACATGATCTTTTACCATGGTGATGGATCATGTGATGACCGGAGCGACGTCACCACAGGTCCTTCTCCTGCAATCAGCAAAGAAGGAGATAGAAGAGATGCCGGGCTGCGCGAGCAAGTGGATTAAGGTGAGTTAAATTTTTTTTATTTATTTTTTTAACCCCTCCAGCACTATTGTACTATGCATTCTGTATTCAGAATGCTATTATTTTCCCTTATAACCATGTTATAAGGGAAAATAATAAAATGATCGGGTCCCCATCCCGATCGTCTCCTAGCAACGTGCGTGAAAATCGCACCGCATCCGCACTTGCTTGCGGATGCTTGCGATTTTCACGCAGCCCCATTCACTTCTATGGGGCCTGCGTTGCGTGGAAATCGCACAATATAGAGCATGCTGCGATTTACACGCAACGCAGAAGTGATGCGTGAAAATCAACGCTCATGTGAACAGCCCCATAGAAATGAATAGGTCCGGATTCAGTGCGGGTGCAATGCGTTCACATCACGCATTGCACCTGCGCGGAAATCACACCCGTGTGAAAGGGGCCTTAGTGTCTCCATATTCTGAGCCATAGTTTTTTTATTTTTTGGGCGATTGTCTCAGGTAGGGGCTCATTTTTTGCGGGGTTAGGTGACTGTTAGATTGGTACTATTTTGGTGGGCAAATGCCTTTTTGATCGCTTGCTGTTGTACTTTTTGTGATGTAAGGTGACAAAAAAATTGTTTATTTAGCACAGTTTTTATTTTTTACGGTGTTCATCTGAGGGCTTAGGTCATGTGATATGTTTATTGAGTCGGTCGATACGGACGCGGCGATACCTAATATGTAAACTTTTTTTTCTCCTGTTTTTTACCAATTTTTTTTTACTTTATTTGGGGGAAAATTACGTTTTTGTTTATTTTTACTTGAAACTTTTAATTTTTGGGGGGAAAACATTATTTTTTAAACTTTTTTTTTTTTACTCTATTTTTTATCCCACTTTGGGACTTCAACTTTTGGGGGTCTAATCCCTTTTACAATGCATTCCAATACTTCTGTATTGGAATGCATTGGCTGTATGAGTAATACTGTGTGTATTACTCATACAGCTTCCGGCCTGTGAGATCCAGGGGGCTGGATCTCACAGGCTCGTCACCGGAAGGCAGCGCAGATGCCTAAGGAAGGCATCGCGCTGCCTTCCATGCCATCGGGTCCCCACTACAGCCGCATGGGGACTCGATGGCACCGCCGCCCGCTGCCCGCTGGATAAGGTAATACTGTAGGTCTGAATTGACCTGCGGTTTGCAGCGATCGCCTATGCAGGGGGGGTCACATGACCCCCTCCGGCGTTGTGACAGGATGCCCGCTGAACGATTTCAGCGGACATCCTGTTCCGATTAACCCCCGCCGCAATGTAGTTTTAAAGTTAGGACGTACCGGTACGTCCTGGGTCCTTAAGGACTCGGCAAACATGGCGTACCGGTACGTTCTAAGTCCTTAAGCGGTTAAAACACTAGTCGCAACGTTTTAGCTCATAGGTTGAAAAAAATCTCTTTGAATGAGCTGATGTCACGGATGGTGTACAGGAAACAAGACAATACCATATAAACAATGTCTCTCTGGATCCACAACTAAGGAACAAAGGGAGACCCCTGCAATAGACCTGCCGCTCTCCCTCACTGCTTAGCCTATGCGAACACCCCAAAGGTGGATGGCCGCATATCCACGTTCCTCGGCTATCTATTACCTGAAGACCCTACAATAGTGAAGGGACACGACCACCGGCTCCCTACACTGACACGGAGGGAGTCAGGGTCACCTGGATCCAGAAAAGACAAAATCATAAATACATAAACAGCACTTATCTTGCAGACAACTGACGACTGAGGACTGGGAACTGGGAACAGGGAACAGCATGCACACACACTCCAGGAAGTTGTATCAGCCGCACACTACTGCATTATGGGGAGGAACTTAAAGGGTAGCAATTAGTCCAACTGCATGACAGCTGAGATAGACTAAGGAGATGAGAAACTAAACCAAAACAAAGAAATTCAAGGAGGAGGATCTGAGAAGCTCCTGTGAGCGCTTCTCAGCTGTCTGGCTGTGACAGTACCCCTCCCTCTAGGAGTGGACTCCGGACACTCAGAGCCCACCTTCTCAGGATGGGACCTATGGAAAGCCCTGATGAGACGAGAGGCCTTAATGTCCGTCACTAGGACCCACATCCTCTCCTCAGGACCATAACCCTCCCAATGAACGAGGTACTGGAGGGAACCGCGGACAAGACGAGAATCCACAATCCTAGAGACCTGAAATTCAAGATTTCCATCAACCATAATCGGAGGAGGAGGCAAAGGCGAGGGTACAATAGGTTGAACATAAGGTTTCAATAAGGACTTATGAAAAACATTATGGATTTTCCAAGTCTGAGGAAGATCAAGACGGTAGGCAACAGGATTGATGACAGACAGGATCTTGTAAGGCCCAATAAACCTAGGACCCAACTTCCAGGAGGGAACCTTCAATTTGATATTCTTGGTAGACAACCACACCAGATCACCAACATTCAGGTCCGGACCAGGCACACGTCTCTTATCCGCCACACGCTTATATCTCTCACTCATGCTCTTTAGATTATCCTGAATCTTTTGCCAAATAGATGACAAAGACGAGGAGAATCTGTCCTCATCAGGCAAACCAGAAGAGCCCTCTCCTGAGAAAGTCCCAAACTGCGGATGGAACCCATATGCACCAAAAAATGGTGACTTATCAGAGGACTCCTGACGACGGTTATTTAAAGCAAACTCAGCAAGGGACAAAAAAGAACACTAATCCTCCTGATTCTCCGCCACAAAACAGCGCAGATATGTCTCCAGATTCTGATTGACGCGCTCTGTCTGGCCATTCGACTGCGGATGGAAAGCAGAAGAGAATGACAACCGAACCCCCAAGCGAGAACAGAAAGCCTTCCAGAATCTGGAAACAAACTGCGTGCCCCTATCAGAGACTATGTCTGAAGGAATCCCATGCAATTTGACAATGTGGTCAATAAATGCCTGCGCCAGCGTCTTAGCATTGGGCAAACCAGGAAAAGGGATAAAATGCACCATTTTGCTAAAACGGTCCACCACCACCAGAATCACAGACTTCCCCGAGGAACGAGGCAAGTCCGTTATGAAGTCCATGGACAGATGTGTCCAAGGACGGGAAGGAATGGGCAAAGGAAGGAGAGGACCAGATGGCCGTGAATGAGGGACCTTGGCACGAGCGCAAGTCTCGCAAGCTGCCACAAAACCCTCAACCGACTTACGAAGCGCAGGCCACCAGAATCTCCGAGCGATGAGATCCAGTGTGGCTCTTGCCCCCGGGTGCCCAGCAAGGACCGTGTCGTGGTGTTCTTTAAAAATCTTGTGTCTCAAAGAGAGAGGCACAAACAACCTCCCAGGAGGACAAATATCAGGAGCTTCTGACTGGGCTGCCTGCACCTCTGCCTCCAATTCAGGAAAAAGAGCAGAGACCACCACACCTTCAGCCAAAATGGGACCCGGGTCTTCAAAATTCCCACCTCCCGGAAAACAACGTGACAGGGCATCTGCCTTCACATTCTTAACCCCAGGGCGGAACGTAACAACAAAATTAAACCTTGAAAAGAACAAAGACCATCTGGCCTGTCTCGGGTTCAGACGCTTGGCTGACTCCAAGTAGGCCAGATTTTTATGGTCAGTAAACACGGTAATAGGGTGTCTGGCTCCCTCTAGCCAATGGCGCCATTCCTCAAAAGCCAACTTGATGGCCAACAATTCCCTATCTCCCACATCATAATTTCTCTCTGCGGAGGAGAGTTTCTTTGAGAAAAAGGCACACGGTTGCCATTTGGCAGGAGAGGAACCCTGAGACAAGACCGCACCCACCCCTACCTCAGAAGCATCAACCTCAACTATGAAGGGTAACAAAATATCAGGTTGTACTAGGATGGGAGCGGAAGCAAAACTCTCCTTGATATTAGAAAAGGCCTTACGCGCCTCTACCGACCAGGAAGAAAAATCTACCCCCTTTCTGGTCATATCAGTGAGTGGTTTAACAACAGAGGAATAATTCAAAATAAATTTCCTGTAATAATTGGCAAAGCCCAAAAAACGCATCAGCGCCTTCTGATTCTCAGGAAGCTCCCACTCAAGCACAGCGCGGACCTTCTCGGGGTCCATGCGAAAACCAGAAGCGGAGACAAGAAACCCCAGAAATTGGATTTCTGGAACCGCAAACACACATTTTTCCAGTTTCGCGTATAATTTATTCTCTTGCAGGATGAGCAAGACCTGACGTAAGTGTTCCTTATGAGTCTTGAAATCAGGAGAAAAAAATCAAAATGTCATCCAAATACACTAATACAAATTTTCCCATTAAATGATAAAAAATGCTGTTGACGAAATGCTGAAAAACGGCTGGGGCATTCATCAAACCAAAAGGCATAACCAAATTCTCAAAATGGCCCTCAGGGGTATTGAAAGCCGTCTTCCATTCGTCTCCTTCTCTGACCCTAACCAGGTTGTATGCCCCTCTTAGGTCTAATTTGGAAAAGACTTTAGCCCCAACAACCTGGTTAAACAGGTCCGGGATCAGAGGAAGCGGATAAGGATCACGAATAGTGATACTGTTCAGCTCCCTGAAATCCAGACAAGGTCTTAAAGAACCATCTTTTTTCTTAACAAAGAAAAAACCAGCGGCAACAGGTGACTTCGAGGGTCGTATGTGTCCTTTTCTCAGACTCTCAGAGATATAAGCCCGCATAGCGACCCTCTCAGGTTGGGAGAGATTGTATAAACGAGATTTAGGCAGCTTGGCGCCTGGGATGAGATTAATAGGGCAATCATACTCCCTGTGCGGAGGTAAACCCTGAACTCCACTCTCAGAGAAGACATCCAAAAATTCAGAGAGGAAAGGTGGTACAGTCTTAGTAGAAACCTCAGAAACAGATGTTATGAGGCAATTCTCTCTGCAAAAGTTACTCCAACCATTTATTTGCCTCGCTTGCCAATCAATGGTGGGGTTATGTTTAGTGAGCCAGGGTAGCCCCAACACTAGAGGAGTAGGCAAACCGCTAAGGACGAAACATGACACATCCTCAACATGAGCATCACTCACAATTAAACGGATATTGTGAACTATGCCCTTTAATGATTTCTGAGAAAGTGGAGCTGAATCAATAGCAAAAACAGGAATATCCTTTCCCAAAGTGCATACCTGGAAACCATGAGTTATTGCAAATTGATTATCAATGAGGTTGACAGCTGCTCCACTATCCACAAAAATCTCACAAAAAATGCTCTTGCTCTCTAGCGCCACCCTAGCAGGCAGGACAAAACGGGAACTACAAGCAAACGGAAAACCTTCAATTTCCGCCTCAACCCTGCCAATAGTAACAGACGGAACATTTTTAAAAGATTTTTTCCTTTTTGTCTCTTTATTACTCCCAGAAAACTGCTTGAATCTCCTAGAGGGACAAACATTTGCCAGATGATTTATACCTCCACAACAAAAATAAACCCTCCCCTGCGGGCTGAATCTTCTATTGTCAGAGGCAATCAACCCCAGCTGCATGGACTCCTGCTCAGAAGGGGCTGACAGCGACTGAGACCCCTGTGCACAGAATGAGAACGCTGCACTGTCCCGGGACTGAGTATGACAGGAAGGAGAGATCTCTCCTCTCTCTCTAAGACGCCTGTCAATACGAACAGCCTGAGACATAGCAGAATCCAAGGAGGTAGGTCTTTCATGAAAGGCAAATGCATCTTTCAATCCCTCTGAAAGACCATAGCAAAATTGACTTCGGAGTGCAGCATCATTCCAATCCGTATCTGCTGCCCATCTCCGAAATTCTGAACAGTATATCTCTGCGGATTGTTTACCCTGGCATAACAGACGTAGTCTAGACTCAGCCAGAGCAATACGATCCGGATCATCATATATCTGACCCAGGGCTAAAAAGAATTCATCCACTGAACGAAGGGGCCGTGCCCCCTCCGGCAGCGAAAAGGCCCAGGACTGAGCGTTACCCCTGAGCAGCGATATAATGATCCTCACCCTCCGTTCTTCATCACCAGAAGAATGGGGAAGAAGGCGAAAATGGTGTTTGCAAGCCTCTCTAAAACGCACAAAATTCTCACCACCCCCGGAGAACGTATCCGGGAGCGAGATCTTATGCTCAGCACAAACTCCATGAACGCAAGCTGAACCGGTCACTTGAAACTGAGAAAAAGTCTTACGGAGATCAGCTACCTCCAAAGAAAGACCCTGAAAGCATTCAGCCAAAAGTGAAACCGGATCCATGCTTGAGACGGTTTTGGCGGCTGATAATGTCACGGATGGTGTACAGGAAACAAGACAATACCATATAAACAATGTCTCTCTGGATCCACAACTAAGGAACAAAGGGAGACCCCTGCAATAGACCTGCCGCTCTCCCTCACTGCTCAGCCTATGCGAACACCCCAAAGGTGGATGGCCGCATATCCACGTTCCTCGGCTATCTATTACCTGAAGACCCTACAATAGTGAAGGGACACGACCACCGGCTCCCTACACTGACACGGAGGGAGTCAGGGTCACCTGGATCCAGAAAAGACAAAATCATAAATACATAAACAGCACTTATCTTGCTGACGACTGGGAACTGGGAACTGCATGCACACACACTCCAGGAAGTTGTATCAGCCGCACACTACTGCATTATGGGGAGGAACTTAAAGGGTAGCAATTAGTCCAACTGCATGACAGCTGAGATAGACTAACGAGATGAGAAACTAAACCAAAACAAAGAAATTCAAGGAGGAGGATCTGAGAAGCTCCTGTGAGCGCTTCTCAGCTGTCTGGCTGTGACAGCTGAAAACATTGCGACCACAAGGGTGAATAAAGTGTTTATTTATATATAGTCATTTTTCAAACTTCTGTAAAGTAGAACTGTCTTAGTTGCCCATAGCAACCAATCATATTCCACTTTTCAATTTTTCACAGCTCCATTGGAAAATTTAAGGTGGACTCTTGTTGCTATGGGCAACTAAGCCTGTTCTACTTTACACCAGTTTTGATAAATCTTCCCCCTGTGTACTTCTATGTATACACATCATTGTGTGTCGTCACACTGTACTAATCTGTGTGGGGAAAAGTGACCGCTCACTGTGCAGACTGCACACAGTACTGTACTCAGAACAGAGTGCATGTTGTGACCACGTGAGAGCTGTCAGTGATGAGATCTATATCCTGCTGCCATGATTCTGCACTGTTAGGCCTCATGCACACGACCGTTGTGTGCATCCGCGGCCGTTGTTCGTTTTTTTTTTTTTTAAAGTCAATGGGTCCGCGGAAAAATCGGAAAATGCACCGTTTTGCAGCCGCATCCGTGATCCGTGTTTCCTGTTCGTCAAAAAAATATGACCTGTCCTATTTTTTTGACGGACAACGGTTCACGGACCCATTCAAGTCAATGGGTCCGTGAAAAAACACGGATGCACACAAGATTGCCATCCGCGTCCGTCATCCTTGTCCATAGGCTACTTTCACACAGACGGATCCGCTGATCCGTCTGCATAAAAGCTTTTTAGATCTGATTTTTCACTTCGTGAAAACTCAGATCCGACAGTATATTCTAACACAGAGGCGTTCCCATGGTGATTCAGGTTAGAATATACTAAAAGAACTGTGTACATGACTGCCCCCTGCTGCCTGGCTCCTCCCTCCCCCCTCCTGTATTTAACTCATTGGTGGCCAGTGTGGCCGGTCCCCCCTCCCTCCCTTGTATTTAACACATTGGTGGCCAGTGCGGCCGGCCCCCCTCCCTTGTATTTAACACATTGGTGGCCAGTGTGGCCGGCTCCCCCCCCCCAATTAAAATGACCGACCCCCCTATCATTGGTGGCAGCGGAGAGTTCCGATCGGAGTCCCAGTTTAATCGCTGGAGCTCAGATCGGTTACCATGGCAGCCAAGACGCTACTGCAGTCCTGGCTGCCATGGTTACTTAGCAATTTTAGAAGCATTATACTTACCTGCGATGTCTGTGACCGGCCTGGCGCTCCTCCTACTGGTAAGTGAAAGGTCTGTGCGGCGCATTGCTTATAGCACAGACCTTTCACTTACCAGTAGGAGGAGCGCACGGCCGGTTAAACTGGGACTCCGATCGGAACTCTCCGCTGCCACCAATGATGGGGGGTCGGTCATTTTAATTAGGGGGGGGAGGGAGGGGGGGGGCTGGCCGCACTGGCCACTAATGTGTTAAATACAAGGGAGGGAGGGGGGGGGGTCTGCCCCCTCATGTACACAGTTCTTTTAGTATATTCTAACCTGAAGCGTCCCCATCACCATGGGAACGCCTCTGTGTTAGAATATACTGTCGGATCTGAGTTTCACAATCTAACTCAAATCCGATGGTATATTCTAACATAGAGGCGTTCCCATGGTGATGGGGACACTTCAAGTGAAAATATACCATCGGATTGGAGAAAACTCCGATCTGATGGTATATTAATAGGGACTCCTGACTTTACATTGAAAGTCAATGGGGGACGGATCCATTTGCAATTGCACCATATTGTGTCAACGTCAAACGAATCCGTCCCCATTGACTTGCATTGTAAGTCAGGACGGATCCGTTTGGCTCCGCACAGCCAGGCGGACACCAAAACGACTTTTTTTTCATGTCTGTGGATCCTCCAAAAATCAAGGAAGACCCACGGAAGAAAAAACGGTCACGGAACAACGGAAATCCGTTTTGCGGACCGCAAAAAAAAAACGGTCGTGTGCATGAGGCCTTATCAGCAGAAGTATCTATTGCTGTCCACAAATAATGGACTTTCTACAGAATAGAATGTGAGAAATAGATCTGCTGATTACAAGCAGTCTGTATGTAAGGCTACTTTCACACTAGCGTTTTTACTGGATCCGGCAGGGATCATCAAAAACGCTTCCGTTACTGATAATACAACTATCTGCATCCGTTATGAACAGATCCGGTTGTATTATCTTTAACATTGCCAAGACGGATCAGTCATGAACTCCATTGGAAGTCAGTGGAGGACGGATCCGTTTTCTATTGTGTCTGAGAAAATCTGTCCCTATTGACTTACATTTGCTCCACATCCCAGGACGGAAAGAAAACCGCAGCTTGCTTTGGTTTGCTCTCCGGTATGTGAACGCAACCAAACGGAACAGAATGTATTTTGGAACATTCAGTTCTGTTCAGTTACGTTTTGTCCCCATTGACAATGAATGGGGACAAAACGGAAGCGTTTTTTTCCGGTATTGAGATCATCTGACTGATCTCAATACCGGAAAATGTAAACGCAAGTGTGACAGTAGCCTAAGTAGCAGATAGCTGTGCAGCTATGAGCTATGTAACAGGATGTGGGGGTGGGGCTGTGGAGCAGAGCTGTGCTGGTGCATGTGAAATACACAGGAACGCCCACACTGTCTGAGGAGACAGGAGAGACAGTAAGTGAATCATAGAAGAGCGTTTCTGAGAGCATGTGAAGCAAAGCTAATAGCAGTAAACTAACAAGTGCAATTTTATTATGTGCTGCATTACAGTGAGATATGGGGTTATTCATTTTTTATGCACAAAGATGTCCATAGCCTTTCATTTCTCTGCTTGTGAGAGTGATACTAATGCTCCTGCATTATTATTATTATTATTTATTATTAACCACTTAAGGACCACAGGTTTATACCCCCCTAAAGACCAGGCCCTTTTTTACAAATCGGCACTCCACAACTTTAGCGGTTTATTGCTCGGTCATGCAACTTACCACCCAAATGAATTTTACCTCCTTTTCTTCTCACTAATAGAGCTTTCATTTGGTGGTATTTCATTGCTGCTGACATTTTTACTTTTTTTGTTATTAATCGAAATTTAACGATTTTTTTGCAAAAAAATGAAATTTTTCACTTTCAGTTGTAAAATTTTGCAAAAAAAACGAGATCCATATATAAATTTTGCTCTAAATTTATTGTTCTACATGTCTTTGATAAAAAAAAAATGTTTGGGTAAAAAAAAAATGGTTTGGGTAAAAGTTATAGCGTTTACAAACTATGGTACAAAAATGTGAATTTCCGCTTTTTGAAGCAGCTCTGACTTTCTGAGCACCTGTCATGTTTCCCGAGGTTCTACAATGGCCAGGACAGTACAAACACCCCACAAATGACCCCATTTCGGAAAGTACACACCCTAAGGTATTCGCTGATGGGCATAGTGAGTTCATAGAACTTTTTTTTTTTTTTGTCACAAGTTAGCGGAAAATGATGATTTTTTTTTTTTTTTCTTACAAAGTCTCATATTCCACTAACTTGTGACAAAAAATAAAAAGTTCTATGAACTCACTATGCCCATCACGAAATACCTTGGGGTCTCTTCTTTCCAAAATGGGGTCACTTGTGGGGTAGTTCTACTGCCCTGGCATTCTAGGGGCCCAAATGTGTGGTAAGGAGTTTGAAATCAAATTCTGTATAAAATGACCAGTGAAATCCGAAAGGTGCTCTTTGGAATATGGGCCCCTTTGCCCACCTAGGCTGCAAAAAAGTGTCACACATCTGGTATCTCTGTATTCAGGAGAAGTTGAGGAATGTGTTTTGGGGTGTCTTTTTACATATACCCATGCTGGGTGAGATAAATATCTTGGTCAAATGCCAACTTTGTATAAAAAAATGGGAAAAGTTGTCATTTGCCAAGATATTTCTCTCACCCAGCATGGGTATATGTAAAATGACACCCCAAAACACATTCCCCAACTTCTCCTGAGTACGGAGATACCAGATGTGTGACACTTTTTTGCAGCCTGGGTGGGCAAAGGGGCCCACATTCCAAAGAGCACCTTTCGGATTTCACCGGCCATTTTTTACAGATTTTGATTTCAAACTACTTACCACACATTTGGGCCCCTAGAATGCCAGGGCAGTATAACTACCCCACAAGTGACCCCATTTTGGAAAGAAGAGATCCCAAGGTATTCGCTGATGGGCATAGTGAGTTCATGGAAGTTTTTATTTTTTGTCACAAGTTAGTGGAATATGAGACTTTGTATGAAAAAAATAAATAAAAAAAAATCATCATTTTCCACTAACTTGTGACAAAAAATAAAAAATTCTAGGAACACGCCATGCCCCTCACGGAATACCTTGGGGTGTCTTCTTTCCAAAATGGGGTCACTTGTGGGGTAGTTATACTGCCCTGGCATTTTCCAGGGGCCCTAATGTGTGGTAAGTAGGTAAATGACCTGTGAAATCCGAAAGGTGCTCTTTGGAATATGGGCCCCTTTGCCCACCTAGGCTGCAAAAAAGTGTCACACATCTGGTATCTCCGTACTCAGGAGAAGTTGGGGAATGTGTTTTGGGGTGTCATTTTACATATACCCATGCTGGGTGAGAGAAATATCTTGGCAAATGACAACTTTTCCCATTTTTTTATACAAAGTTGGCATTTGACCAAGATATTTCTCTCACCCAGCATGGGTATATGTAAAATGACACCCCAAAACACATTCCCCAACTTCTCCTGAGTACGGCGATACCAGATGTGTGACACTTTTTTGCAGCCTAGATGCGCAAAGGTGCCCAAATTCCTTTTTGGAGGGCATTTTTAGACATTTGGATACCAGACTTCTTCTCACGCTTTGGGGCCCCTAGAATGCCAGGGCAGTATAAATACCCCACATGTGACCCCATTTTGGAAAGAAGACACCCCAAGGTATTCAATGAGGGGCATGACGAGTTCATAGAAATTTTTTTTTTTTGGCACAAGTTAGCGGAAATTGATATTTTTTATTTTTTTCTCACAAAGTCTCCCTTTCCGCTAACTTGGGACAAAAATTTCAATATTTCATGGACTCAATATGCCCCTCACGGAATACCTGGAGGTGTCTTCTTTCCGAAATGGGGTCACATGTGGGGTATTTATACTGCCCTGGCATTCTAGGGGCCCTAAAGCGTGAGAAGAAGTCTGGAATATAAATGTCGAAAAAATTTTACGCATTTGGATTCCGTGAGGGGTATGGTGAGTTCATGTGAGATTTTATTTTTTGACACAAGTTAGTGGAATATGAGACTTTGTAAGAAAAAAAAATAATAATTCCGCTAACTTGGGCCAAAAAAATGTCTGAATGGAGCCTTACAGAGGGGTGATCAATGACAGGGGGGTGATCAATGACAGGGGGGGGTGATCAATGACAGGGGGGTGATCAGGGAGTCTATATGGGGTGATCACCACAGTCATTGATCATGCCCCTGTAAGGCTCCATTCAGATGTCCGTATGTGTTTTGCGGATCTGATCCATGTATCCGTGGATCCGTAAAAATCATACGGACATCTGAATGCAGCCTGACGGGGGGTGATCAATGACAGGGGGGTGATCAGGGAGTCTATATGGGGTGATCACCCCCCCTGGAAGGCTCCAGGGAGACACCTGTATGTGTTTTGCGGATCCGATCCATCTATCAGTGGATCCGTAAAAATCATGCGGACGTCTGAATGGAGCTTTACAGGGGTGTGATCAATGACAGGGGGGTTATCAATGACAGGGGGGTGATCAGGGAGTCTATATGGGGTTGTCACCACAGTCATTGATCACGCCCCTGTAAGGCTCCATTCAGACGTCCGTATGCGTTTTGCGGATCCGATCCATCTATCAGTGGATCCGTAAAAATCATGCGGACGTCTGAATGGAGCTTTACAGGGGTGTGATCAATGACAAGGGGGTTATCAATGACAGGGGGGTGATCAGGGAGTCTATATGGGGTTGTCACCACAGTCATTGATCACGCCCCTGTAAGGCTCCATTCAGACGTCCGTGTGCGTTTTGCGGATCCGATCCATCTATCAGTGGATCCGTAAAAATCATGCGGACATCTGAATGGAGCTTTACAGGGGTGTGATCAATGACAGGGGGGTGATCAGGGAGTCTATATGGGGTGATCAGGGGCTAATAAGGGGTTAATAAGTGACGGGGGGGGGGGGGGTAGTGTAGTGTAGTGGTGCTTGGTGCTACTTTACTGAGCTACCTGTGTCCTCTGGTGGTCGATCCAAACAAAGGGGACCACCAGAGGACCAGGTAGCAGGTATATTAGACGCTGTTATCAAAACAGCGTCTAATATACCTGTTAGGGGTTAAAAAAATCACATCTCCAGCCTGCCAGCGAACGATCGCAGCTGGCAGGCTGGAGATCAACTCTCTTACCTTCCGTTCCTGTGAGCGCGCGCGGCCGTGTGCGCGCGTTCACAGGAAATATCGGCTCACGCGAGATGACGCCAATCGGCGTTAGTGTGACCTGGGAGCGCCGCAGAGATGACGCCTTTCGGCGTTAGCGTGACGGTAAGTGGTTAAAGCGTCATTCATTCCATAGCGCTGTACATATGATAAGCGGTGCACATACATAATACAGACAATTGCACTAATCATAAACAAGACTAGTTACAAACTGGTACAGAAGGAGAGAGGGCCCTGCCCGTGAGGGCTTACAATCTACATGGTTTGGGAGAAAGACACAGTAGGTGCGAGTTAAGTTGGTCATGGCGGTATAGAGGCAGCAGGGTCACTGGTTGTAGGCTTGTCTGAAGAGGTGGGTTTTCAGGTTTCTTTTGAAGGATTCCAATGTAGGTGAGAGTCTGATATGTTGGGGTAGCGAGTTCCAGAGTATGGGGGATGCACGGGAGAAATCTTGGAGTCGATTGTGGGAAGAGGCGATAAGAGGAGAGGAGAGAAGGAGGTCTTGTGAGGATCGGAGAGTGCGTGTGGGGATGTATCGGGAAAGTAGCTCAGAGATGTAGGGAGGGGACAGGTTATGGACGGCCTTGTATGTATTTGTTAGTACTTTGAAGTGAATTCGCTGGGCAATGGGGAGCCAGTGAAGGGATTGGCAGAGGGGAGAGGCAGAGGAGTAATAGGGTGAGAGATGGATTAGTCGGGCAGAAGAGTTGAGGATAGATTGGAGGGGTGCGAGAGTGCTGGATGGAAGGCCACAGAGGACAATGTTGCAGTAGTCTAGGCGGGAGATAATGAGGGCATGTACAAGAATTTTCGCAGATTCAAAGTTAAGGAAAGCACGGATGCGGGAGATGTTTTTGAGTTGGAGGCGGCAGGTGGTGGAAAGAGCTTGGATTTGCGGTCGGAAGGAAAGTGCAGAATCCAAGGTCACTCCAAGGCAGCGGACTTTGTTGACCGGGGAGAGTGTGCAGCCATTGATCGTGATAGATAGGTCTGTTGAGGGGGTTGAACAGGATGGGGGAAAGATTATAAATTCTGTCTTATCCATGTTAAGTTTTAGAAAGCGAGAGGCGAAGAAGGATGATATAGAAGATAGACATTGTGGGTTTCGTGATGGTAAGGTGGTGATGTCTGGACCAGAGAGGTAGATTTGTGTGTCGTCAGCGTAGGAGTGATACTGAAAGCCATGGGACTCTTGAGGCTAGAAGCTCTTTGCGAATATAATTGATCAAAAATATTTCGGGCCCATCTACCGGTCGTCAAGGTAGCTTCTAATCAGATTGAACCGTGCACCACCAACCCATTTACCATGTGCTTTTAATCAGATAGCTTGTACAGCTGTATTCTACCCAGCCCATACTGCAGGCTCACAGCCTGGGAGAGGCATGCGTAGGATACAGCTTGGTACTACTTTGCCCAGATTGTAGGCTGTAAGCCCAGGAGAGGCATGTTAGAGTAGGACCCATCTGATTAGAAGCTACCTTGATGACCAGTAGATGGGCCCGAAATATTTTTGATCAATTATATTCGCAAAGAGCTTCTAGCTGCATTTGCAGTAAGTATGACCACTAAGCATTTATTCTTTCAGTGTTTGCTTATATCTTTGTGCAATTGACTAGCAGAGTGCTGTTACCTGTAGTTCTACTAATCCAAGTGTGTTTTAGCCAAGGTAGCGTGCACCTGCGTTCTCATATTCACTTATTGTGGAGGTGCTGGTTCGTTTATTTTTAGCCATGGGACTCTATGAGCTGTCCCAGGCCAAAAGTGTAGATAGAGAAGAGCAGGGGTCCTAGGACAGAGCCTTGCGGGACACCAACAGAGAGAGAATGAGACGAGGAGGTGGTGCGAGAGTGAGAGACGCTAAACGTCCGGTCTGTGAGGTATGATGTGATCCAGAAGAGGGCCAGGTCGGTGATGCCAAGAGATGAGAGAGTTTGCAACAGAATGGAGTGGTCAACAGTGTCAAAGGCAGAGGACAGGTCAAGGAGAAGGAGGACAGAGTATTGTTTCTTGGTTTTGGCTGTCAGTAGGTCATTGGTGACTTTGGTAAGGGCAGTCTCGGTCGAGTGGTGGGGTCGGAAGCCAGATTGTAGGCGGTCAAAGAGGGAGCAGGAGGAGAGGTGGGAGGACAGTTCTGAATCGACATGTTGTTCAAGTAGCTTTGAGGCATACGGAAGAAGTGATATGGGGCGATAACTGGACAAGGAAGATGGGTCAAGTGAAGGCTTTTTGAGGATGGGTGTAATGGTAGCATGTTTAAAACCAGAGGGGAAGACACCAGAGTTTAGTGATAGGTTGAAGAGATGAGTTAGGGTTGGGATAAACACTGTGGTGAGGTTAGGGATGAGGTGGGATGGGATTGGGTCAAGTGCACAGGTGGTCAGATGAGATTTGGAGAGTAGAGTGGAGAGTTTTTCTTCTGTAATGGTGGAGAAGCGTGTTTTGGGAGAAGAGGACCGAGCAGTTGTGTAGAGGGTCTGTGGGGACTGTGTAGTGAAGCTTTCCCTGATGTTGACTATCTTTTGTTTGAAATATTTGGCAAAGTCCTCAGCTGCATAACATTTACCACAGGTGTGCTGTATGTTGGCATAGTTTATAAGCATTCTCTAAATTTATCAGCAAATGTTCAAGATTTCCAGATTTCTGATATTTTCAAAACCCTAATACAGTTCTGAAGTGGCTTTGAGGGGGTCTCCATATTAGAAACCCTATTTTAACCCTTTATTTTTCCATTCACATGGCTGGATGAGGGCTTTTTTTTTTTTTGCTGGACAAGTTGTACTTTCTGATGACAGCATTTAAAATTGCATGCATTGTAGTGGTAGGCTGGAAAAAAATTCTAAATGGGGTGGAATTGGAAATAAACCTGCAATTCCGCAATAGTTTTATTGGTTTTGTTTTACGGCGTTCCCTGTTTGGGAAAACTTTCACTTTTTACCTTTACTGTCGGGGTCAGTACGATTACAGTGATACCACTGAACAAAAATATAAACGCAACACTTTCGGTTTTGCTCCCATTTTGCATGAGCTGAACTCAGAGATCTGAAACATTTTCTACATACACAAAAGATCCATTACTCTCAAATATTGTTCACAAATCTGTCTAAATCTGTGTTAGTGAGCACTTCTCCTTTGCTGAGATAATCCATCCCACCTCGCAGGTGTGGTATATCAAGGTGCTGTTTAGACAGCATGAATATTGCACAGGTGTGCTTTAGACTGCCCACAATAAAAGGCCACCCTGAAATGTGCACAGTTTTGCCTTACTGTGGGGGGGGGGGGGGGGCGTCAGAAAACCAGTCAGTATCTGGTGTGGGCCACCATTTGCCCCACGCAGTGCAACACATCTCCGTTGCATAGAGTTGATCAGGTTGTTGATTGTGGCCTGTGAAATGTTGGTCCACTCCTCTTCAATAGCTGTGCGAAGTTTCAGAATATTGTCAGAAACTAGAACACGCTGTTGTATACACTGATCCAGAGCATTCCAATTATGCTCAATGGGTGACATGTCTGGTGAGTATGCTGGCCATGCAAGAACTGGGATGTTTTCAGCTTCCAGGAATTGTGTACAGATCCTTGCAATATGGGGCCGTACATTATCATGCTGCAACATGGAGGTGATGGTCGTGGATGAATGGCACAACAATGGGCCTCAGGATCTCATCACGGTATCTCTGTGCATTTAACCCCTTAAGGACTGCTGGTACGTCCTAAGTTTAAATCGCGATTGCGGCGCGGCGGGGTTAATCGCAACAGGATGTCCGCTGAAATCATTCAGCGGGCATCCTGTCACAACGCCCGGGGGGGAACATTTGACCCCCCCGCATCGGCGATCGCAGAAAACCGCAGGTCAATTCAGACCTGCGGTTTGCTGCGTTTCCGATCTATTCGGGTCTCCGGTGACCCGATGAACCGGAAAAAGACTGCAATCACAGTACGAACATTTTGAGAGGCGGTGCTGGCCATGGTGCTGATCCCTGCTGTGCAGGGGAGAGAGGTCCGAGATTCAAACTTCCTGCGCTCCTCTCTCCCCTCCTCTTCCTGTTCAGCACCTGCACCCTGCAGCACCGTCCTCACCAGGCTCCTGCGATCCCCCAATCGGCACCCATCACCCTCCTGCAACCATCACCCTCCAGGTAGGTTAGGGTCAGTGAGGGAGAGGCACCGTTAGGCAGGGATAGAAGGGAAAAGTTAGTTAGGGAAAAAAAAAAAAAAATCACTTTTATCTAAACTTTTTTTTCAGCTTTGAGACCCTTTGAGATTTTATTGGCAATCCAGGAATCCAGATTGCCACAGTGGGGTTTACTGAAATGGACTTTTTTAGTTTTTTTTTTCAGTACCCCATTTTTGAATCTGATGGTGGAGCAGACGAACCTGTACGCCCAACAGTTCGTTGCTCAGCACCCGGGCTCCTTTTTGGCTAGACCTGGTGGCTGGACGCCGGTCAGTGCAGCCGAGATGAGGACATTTTGGGGTCTAGTGCAAAAACCCAGCGTCAGGCAATACTGGAGTGGGGACGTCCTCTACCAGACCCCACTCCACAGTATGGCCATGACACGTCCCCGGTTTGAGGCCATCCGGAAATGTCTGCATTATTAAGATAATGCAGCATGTCCCCCCCGAGGTGATCCTGCCCATGATCGTCTGTATAAGATACGGCCGGTCATCGATCACTTCGGGGCCAAATTTGTACAGGCCTACGTACCTGGAACGGAGGTCGCGGTTGATGAGTCTCTCGTTGCGTTCAAGGGGAGACTCAGTTTCCGCCAATACATTCCCACTAAGCGGGCGAGGTATGGTGTGAAAATGTACAAAATTTGTGAGAGTGCCTCAGGGTACACTTACAAATTTCATGTGTATGAGGGGCGAGATTCCCGTATTGAACCCCCAGAATGTCCCCCCACTCTGGGTGTTAGCGGGAAACTCGTGTGGGACCTTATGTACCCACTGCTAGATAAGGGTTACCACTTGTACGTGGATAACTTTTATACTAGCATTATCTTGTTCAGGTCCCTTGCCGCCAGATCCACGTTCGCTTGTGGGACCGTGTGGAAAAATCAACGCGGCCTCCCTGCCTACCCCCTCCAGGTACCTATCCCCAGGGGTGAGACCCGTGCCCTTACCAGTGGAAACCTGTTGCTGGTCAGGAATAAGGACAAGAGGGATGTCCTTATACTGTCCACAATCCACGGTAACAGCACCTACTCCGTCTCTGTGCGAGGTACCGCGGCAACGGTCCTCAAGCCCGATTGTATCGTCGACTACAATCGGTATATGGGAGGAGTTGATCTCTCTGATCAAGTCCTCAAGCCATATAATGCCATGCGCAAAACCCGGGCATGGTACAAAAAAGTTGCGGTCTATTTGGTTCAGGTTGCCATGTACAACTCTTTTGTACTATCCCGAAGCGCTGGCAGCACAGGGACATACCTCCAATTCTATGAGGCAGTCCTCAAGGCCCTGATCTTTTCGGACTGGGAAAGAGCAGGCCGGAGTACCTTGGGAATTGGAGGCGCCCGGATCGTCCCTGGCCAACATTTTCCAGGTGTGGTCCCCCATACTGGAAAGAAGGGACGAACCCAAAAAAAGTGCAGAGTGTGTCGCAGGAGGGGGATACGGAAGGACACCACCACTCAGTGCGACACGTGCCCCGATCATCTGGGCCTCTGCGTTATCGATTGCTTCAGGGAGTATCACACTTCCATGGAGTACTAAATTTTTATAATCCCCAACAGTCCCCTAGAAAACATAAAAAACTATGGCTCTCAGACTTTGGAGACACGGAAATAATTTTCCCCCCCCCAAAAAATATTAGTTTTAGTGCAGGCATCCTCAAACTGCGGCCCTCCAGATGTTGTAAAACTATAACTCCCAGCATGCCCAGACAACCTACAGCCATCAGCAGGGCATGGTGGGAATTGTAGTTTTACAACATCTGGAGGGCCTCAGTTTGAGGATGCCTGCTTAGTGTCTCCAAAGTCTGAGAGCCATACATATTGGGCATCGCCGCGTCCGTAAAAATCTTCTCTATAAAAATAACATTTAACCCAACCCCCCCCGGATGAACAGCATTTAAAAAAAAAAAAAAAAAAAGTGTAAAAAAAGCAATTTTTTGTCACCTAACATCACAAAAAGTGTAAGAACTAAGGGAACTCCATATGGTTTCTGGAAGGCAGATTTTGATGGACTGGTTTATTTACACCATGTCCCATTAGAAGCCCCCCCTGATGTAGCCTAGACTAGAAACTCCCAAATAGTGACCCCATCTAAGAAACTACACCCCTCAAAGTATTCAAAAGTTTCTTTACAAACTTTATTAACCCTTTAGGTGTTCCACAAAACTAAATAGCGAATGTAGAAACAATTTTAGAATTTAAATTTTCTATTACCTTGCCTCAAAAAAGTGTAATATAGAGCAACCAAAAATCATATTTACCCTAAAATAGTCCCAAAACAACAGCCACCTTATCCCGTAGTTTCCTAGATGGGGTCACTTTTATGGAGTTTCTACTCTAAGGGTGCATCAGGGGGCTTGAAAGGGTAAATGGTGTAAATAAACCAGTCCAGCAAAATCTGCCTTCCAAAAACCATATGGCGTTCCCCTTCTTCTATGTCCTGCCGTTTAGCCAAATAGTAGTTTACGACCACATATGGGGTGTTTCTGCAAACTACAGAATCAGGGCAACCCATATTGAGTTTTGTTTGGCAGTTAACCCTTACTTTATTACTGGAAAAAATGGGTTAAAATGGAAAATTTTCCAAAAAATTGAAATTTCTAAATTGTTTCTCCATCTGCCATTAACTCTTGTGGAACACCTGAAGGGTTAACAAAGTTTGTAAACTCAGTTTTGAATACCTTGAGGGATGTACTTTCTTAGATGGAGTCACTTTTTTGAAATTTCTATTCTAGGGGTGCAACGGGGGGCTTGAAATGGGACATGGTATAAACAAAACCAGTCCTGCAAAATCTGCCTTGCAAAAACCATATGGCGTTCCCCTCCTTCTATGTCCTCCCGTTTGGCCAAACAGTAGTTTACGACCACATATGGGTGTTTCTGCAAACTACAGAATCAGGGCAACCCATATTGAGTTTTGTTTGGCAGTTAACCCTTGCTTTTTTCCTGGAAAAAAATTGATTATATTGGAAAATTTTCCAAAAAATCGAAATTCTTAAATTTTATGTCCATTTGCCATGAAGTCTTGTGGAAGACCTAAAGGGTTAACAAAGTTTGTAAAATCAGTAATAAAGTAAGGGTTAAGTTGCAAACAAAACTGCCATTTGCCCCCCAGGCTGACCTCATAGACCTCTGTAGCTGGCAGGCCCCAAGGCCTTTGAAATCATCAACACCTGACGATCGCATTGTGTGGAGCCGATGGGTTAAGAGAGCGATCTCTCTCCCTCTGTAAACCCTTGCAGTGGTAAGTAGGGGTTAATTACTGAAAAGTCTGATGCTGGCAGATACAGCAGTTAGTAACAGCGGGCTCCTGTGCCCGCTTGATCTGCATGCTGTACATGTACGGTGAGGGTTAGGAAGGGTTAATATAAAAACTTGATTTGAACAATAGGTAATTTTCCGTCAAAATATGCGCTTTGTATCCGCAGCCTGAGTAACTTCCTGACAGCACATAATTTTTAAACAGTCACTTACATTTATGTTTTAGGACATGTCAAGCATTTTACTGTGTTTTAGGCCTCATGCACACGACCGTTGTGTGCATCCGTGGCCGTTGTTCCGTTTTCCGTGATTTTCTGCGGACCCATTGACCGTTGTTCATCCACGGCCGTGATCAGTGTTTCCTGTCCGTCAAAAAAATATGACCTGTCCTATTTTTTTGACTGACAACGGTTCACAGACCCATTCAATTCAATGGGTCCGTGAAAAAACACGGATGCACACAAGATTGGCATCCGCGTCCGTGGCCGTTGGCAACTTTCACACAGACGGATCGCAGATATGAGTTTTCACTTTCTGAAAACTCAAATCCGACAGTATATTCTAACACAGAGGCGTTCCTGTAGTGATGGGGACGCTTCAAGTTAGAATATACTGAGAAACGTGTACATGACTGCCCCCTGCTGCCTGGCAGCACCCGATCTTTTACAGGGGGCTGTGATCCGCACAATTAACCCCTCAGGTGCCGCACCTAAAGGGTTAATTGTGCGTATCATAACCCCCTGTAAGAGATCAGGTGCTGCCAGGCAGGAGGGGGTAGACCCCTTCCCTCCCCAATATTATATTCATTGGTGGCCAGTGCGGCCTCCCCCCCCCCAGTTAAAACCACGTTCCGAATCCCCCATCATTGGTGGCCAGTGTGGCCTCAGATCTCCCCCCCCCCCCCAGTTAAAATCACATTCCGAATCCCCATCATTGGTGGCCAGTGCGGCCTCACATCTCTCCCCCCTCCCCCTTCCCTAGTTAAAATCACGTTCCCCCATCATTGGTGGCAGTGGAGAGTTCCGATCGGAGTCCCAGTTTAATCGCTGGGGCTCCGATCGGTAACCATGGCAACCAGGACGCTACTGCAGTCCTGGTTGCCATGGTTACTTAGCAATTTTTAGAAGCATTATACTTACCTGCGAGCTGCGATGTCTGTCTTTGTCCGGCTGGGAGCTCCTTCTACTGGTAAGTGACAGGTCTGTGCTATAGGCAATGCGCCGCACAGACCTTTAACTTACCAGTAGGAGGAGCGCCCGGCCGGTCACAGACATCGCAGCTCGCAGGTAAGTATAATGCTTCTAAAAATGGCTAAATAACCATGGCAACCAGGACTGCAGTAGCATCCTGGTTGCCATGGTTACCGATCGGAGCCCCAGCGATTAAACTGGGACTCCGATCGGAACTCTCCACTGCCACCAATGATGGGGGAACGTGATTTTAACTAGGGAAGGGGGGGGGATCACTATGGGAACGCCTCTGTGTTAGAATATACTGTCGGATATGAGTTTCACGATCTAACTCAAATCCGATGGTATATTCTAACATAGAGGCGTTCCCATGGTGATGGGGACGCTTCAAGTTAAAATATACCATCGGATTGGAGAAAACTCTGATCCTATGGTATATTAACTCCTGACTTTACATTGAAAGTCAATGGGGGACGGATCCGTTTGCAATTGCACCATATTGTGTCAACGTCAAACGGATCCGTCCCCATTGACTTGCATTGTAAGTCAGGACGGATCCGGTTGGCTCCGCACGGCCAGGCGGACACCAAAACGACTTTTTTTTTGATGTCCTTGGATCCTCCAAAAATCAAGGAAGACCCACGGACGAAAAAAACAGTCATGGATCACGGACCAACAAAACCCAGTTTTGCGGACCGTGAAAAAATACTGTCGTGTGCATGAGGCCTTATACTGTAGTTGTTTCAGAACCTGTTGGACATTGTAGGCAGCTCTGAAAAGATGTGCAAAGAGTAAAGAACCCTGATTATTCCATAGAGCTGCACTGGTGGAGATTCCTATAGCTTGTATTATACTTTTTATTTTTCTTTACTAGACCTTTGGCATCAGACCAAGTGAAGCGTTTGTCATCTCAACAACAAATAGAAAACAAGTGACCGACTCTAACTTTAGTAAGTATCCAATCTGCAGTTCAAAATATTCAGTGGACTTTATCATTGGCTTTGCACCTGTTTTGCTGTTAAGAGTTAGGCTACTTTCACTAGCGGTTCTATTTTCCAGTCTTGAGATCCGTCATAAGATCTCAATACCGGACAAAAACACTTCCGTTTTGTCCCCATTTATTTTCAATGGGTACAAAACGTAACTGAACGGAATGCTCCAAAATGCATTCCGCTCCGTTTGGTTGCGTTCTCCTACTGGAGAGCAAACCGCAGCAAGCTGCGGTTTTATTTTCGTTATGGGATGCGGAGCAAGACTGTCATGACCCACAATGAAAGTCAATTGGGATGGATCCATTTAACTCTGACTCAATAGAAAATGGATCCGTCCTCCATTGACTTTTAGTGGTGTTCATGACGGATTCGTCTTGGCTATGCTAAAGATAATACAACCGGATCCGTTCATAACGGATGCAGATGGTTGTATTATGAGTAACGGAAGCATTTTTTGCTGAACCCTGCCGGATCCAGCAAAAGCGCTAGTGTGAAAGTAGCCTAAGGCTTTAGGTTCGGATACTCTTTAAAGAGAGACTCTTAACTGCAACTTCAAATGAAGTTAAAAATACCCTACTACACTTCACATGACCATTAATAATGACTTATTAAATGTAATAGATATATAGATATAGAGAGATGATGTCCTTCTTTTGGTAAGTTAAAGGGGTTCTGCACTTTCATTTAACTTATGAGCTATCCTCTGGATAGATGATCAGCTTCTGATCGGCGGGGGTCCGACACCCGGGACCCACGCCGATCAGCTGTTTGAGAAGGCAGCGGCGCTCCAGCAGCGCCGCGGCCTTCTCACTGTTTACCGCCGGCCCACTGACGTCACGACTAGTATCAACTAGCGTGGGCGCGGCTAAGCTCAGTCGTGATGTCAGTGGGCCGGCGGCCCGGCGGTAAACAGTGAGGCGGCGCTGCTGGCGCGCCGCTGCTTTCTCAAACAGCTGATCGGCGGGGGTCCCGGGTGTCGGACCCCCGCCGATCAGAAACATAGAAACATAGAATGTGTCGGCAGATAAGAACCATTTGGCCCATCTAGTCTGCCCAATATACTGAATACTATGGATAGCCCCCGGCCCTATCTTATATGAAGGATGGCCTTATGCCTATCCCATGCATGCTTAAACCCCTTCACTGTATTTGCAGCTACCACTTCTGCAGGAAGGCTATTCCATGCATCCACTACTCTCTCAGTAAAGTAATACTTCCTTATATTACTTTTGAACCTTTGCCCCTCTAATTTAAAACTGTGTCCTCTTGTGGTAGTTTTTCTTCTTTTAAATATGCTCTCTTCCTTTACCGAGTTGATTCCCTTTATGTATTTAAAAGTTTCTATCATATCCCCTCTGTCTCTTCTTTCTTCCAAGCTATACATATTAAGGTCCTTTAACCTTTCCTGGTAAGTTTTATCCTGCAATCCATGTACTAGTTTAGTAGCTCTTCTCTGAACTCTCTCTAGAGTATCTATATCCTTCTGGAGATATGGCCTCCAGTACTGCGCACAATACTCCAAGTGAGGTCTCACCAGTGTTCTGTACAGCGGCATAAGCACTTCACTCTTTCTACTGCTTATACCTCTCCCTATACATCCAAGCATTCTGCTGGCATTTCGTGCTGCTCTATTACATTGTCTTCCCACCTTTAAGTCTTCTGAAATAATTACTCCTAAATCCCTTTCCTCAGATACTGAGGTCAGGACTGTGTCAAATATTCTATATTCTGCCCTTGGGTTTTTACGCCCCAGGTGCATTATCTTGCACTTATCCACATTAAATTTCAGTTGCCAGAGTTCTGACCATTCTTCTAGTTTTCCTAAATCCTTTTCCATTTGGCGTTTCCCTCCAGGAACATCAACCCTGTTACATATCTTTGTGTCATCAGCAAAAAGACAAACCTTACCAGCGAGGCCTTTTGCAATATCACTTATGAAGATATTAAACAAAATCGGTCCCAGTACAGATCCCTGTGGAACCCCACTGGTAACATTACCTTGTTTTGAATGTTCTCCATTGACTACAACCCTCTGTTGTCTGTCACTCAGCCACTGCCTAATCCACTCAACAATATGGGAGTCCATGCTCAATGACTGCAGTATAGAAGCTGATGATCTATCCAGAGGATAGATCATCAGTTAAATGAAAGTGCAGAACCCCTTTAAGTAAATACGAAGAATAGAAAATTTACATCGCCCGTTGAGTTAACATCATCTGACAGTGACACATCAGTCAGGAAAACTTTTCTATTAGAAACTTCCTTCTGTAGATGAACTTCACTGCTTTGCTGAAAAGTTCCAACTTTTATACTGTTTAACCAAAGAGCTTCAACCCCCTAGTTCAGTGCTTCTTAATTATTTTCTGTCATGCCCCCCCTAGGAAGAAGAAAACATTTCGCGCCCCCCGCGCGACTGTAAATAGTATCATTTGTCTATAAAATTGTTATAAGTACACCTCTGCATAACACTGTATCCTTATTAACGTATAAGAGAATAAAAAAAGAAAGAAATGTGGATCGGACACACACTTATGGGGGGATCTGTGGATGACGGACACTTATGGGGGGATCTGTGGATGACAGACACTTATGGGGGGATCTGTGGATGACGGACACTTATGGGGGGGATCTGTGGCTGGCACTGTTACAGGGGGATCTGTGGCTGGCACTGTTATATATGTGCCATCCACAGACCACCCACCCCATAACAGTGCCATCCACAGTGCCCCCCCCAGCCCATAATAGTGCCATCCACAGACCCCCACCCCTTAATTGTGCCATCCACAGATTCCGTGTGCCCGCCGCCGCCGTTTAAAGTTATTAAACATGCCCCCCTCACTCCTAATAGTACCGTATATCCGAATTTCTTCTGTATAATGCCGGCAGGCGGGCCGGGCGGCCGGAGCGTCCCTCAGTGACGTCACTTGTCTGCGCCGCCTGATTCATTCATAAAGCAGGCGGCGCAGGCACGTGACATTACTGAGGGACGCGCCGGCCGCCCCCGGCCTGCCTGCCGGCATTATACAGAAGAAATTCGCACACCCCAAAGGCCTGAACGAGCCCCCCTTTACGGAGCCTGGCGCCCCCCCCTGGGGGGCGCGCCCCACTATTTGAGAAGCACTGCCCTAGTTGAATGTAGCCGGCTTATGCAATCTATAAGGGTCACTGTGTATATCTTGTTTGTCTGTTATTATTTCGGACCTTGGCGTGGCCAATTCTCAGGTCCGCAATAAATCAGAATCTGAAGATAACCTTGGCAGACAATGGACAAGGTCTCGCACAAACATTTAAGACATTTAATCAATCCTTACATATGTCATGATAGTTTTGTCAGACACAGTAAAGTCCAGATGATCAGAGACTCCATATTCACACTTTAGCACAAAAAACTGCATAAGTAAGGCCGAGTTCACACGAACGTGTGTGACCCGTGCCTGTGCTGCGGCCCGCAAATCACGATCGCCGGCCGTAGGTCAGCCGCATCGGATCGCGGACCCATTCACTTTAATGGGTCCGCGATCCGGCCGTTCCGCTAAAAGATAGGACTTGTTCTATCTTTTAGCAGAACGGAAGTACGGGACGTAACCCCACGGAGGCACTCCGTAATGCTTCCGAGGGGTCCCGACCCGTGCGGCCGTTCTGCGATTCCGGATTTGCAGACCCATTGAAGTGAATAGGTCCGCATCCGTGATGCGGAATTCACACGGAACTGTGGCCGTGTATTGCGGCCCGCGATTTGCGGGCCGCAATACGGCCACAGATCACACACGTTCGTGTGAACGTAGCCTAAGTTGGATGTTTTGGTGCATTTTTTTTTTTTCTATACCCCCTTCCTGGCCAGGCCTAATTTAGCAAATCTGACATGTTTTACTTTATGTGGTAATAACTTTGGAACGCATTTACTTATCTAAGCCATTCAGAGGTTGTTTGTTTTCTCGTGACCCATTGTACTTCATATTAATGGTGAATTTGAGTCAATATGTTTTACCTTTATTTATAAAAAAAAAATCCAAAAGTTAATAAAATTTTAAAAAAATTCACTGTTTTCTAAATTTGAATCTCTGCTTTTAAGACAGTGATGCTTTATAAAATATTCACTAATTAACATTCCCTATATGTCTACTATATGTTGGCATCATTTTGGTAATGTAATTTTATTTTTTTAGCACATTAGAAGGCTTAGAATTTCAGAAGCAATTTTTTAAATTATTAAGAAAATTTCCAAAGTCAAACGACCAGTTTAGTTCTGAAGTCACTTTGTGGGGCTTGCATAATAGAACCAACCTATAAATGACACCCCTCAAACTATTCAAAACTGGATTTAGAAATGTTGTTAACCCTTTAGGTTTTCCACAGGAATTAAAGCAAAATTTAAAAATTTCACTTTTTTGCAGGTTTTCCATTTTAATCAATTTCTTCCTGGAACACATCAAGGGTTAACAACAAAACAAACCTCAATATTTATTACCCTGATTCTGCAGTGTGCAGAAACATCCCATATGTGGTCGTATACTGCTGTTTGGGCACACGGCAGGGCACAGAAGGCAAGGAGGTCTATATTGTTTTTGGAGGGCAGATTTTGCTATAATGGTCTTGGGCACCATGTTGCATTTGAAGAGACCCCACAGTGAAAACCCCCAAAAAGTGACCACGTTTTGTAAACTACACCACCCAAGGAATTGTTAAGGGGTGTAGCGAGCACTTAACTCAACAGTTGATTCATAGAATTTATAGTACTTGGGTGTAAAAATGAAAAAATGTAATATTATTATTTTTTTTTTTTAACAAGAAAATGTTGCATTAGGCCCAAACTTTCTTTTTCACAAAAGATAACATGAGAATATCCCCCCACAATTTGCTATCGCTGTGTATATAGCGATCTAGAAAGCAGGGACACCCAGGAACGGTCCCTGTCCTCTCTGGGGTGCCCTGCTGTCACTGACAGCGGGCCCCCCGTTCGGCAGCTGCACGATTAGCATGCAGCTGCCATCTCTGAAAGGACGTTAAGAAACGTCTGCTCAGAGATAAACCTGGCCGCCCAGAACGTTTATAGTCAATCGGCAGTCGGGAAGTGGTTAAGAAACATTTGTGTCTATGATTATACACCTCTCTCTCCACTTTTGAAAGTGGGCATGGTTCTCTATGCAAGTAGTTTTAAGCCAGTTTTATAAAATGGGACCTTTTAAAATGTCACAAAATCCCATCCAGTTGGGGGATGGCGTAAAAACTGGAGAAGCATCTGTGGACAGATGGGCCAAAAATCAAACAACCTGCAACATTTGGCAAATTTGGTTAAAGAGGACCTTTCACCAGAATAAAGCATCTAAACTAACTATACAGACGTGTAGAGCGGCGCCCAGGGACCCCCCTGCACTTACTGTTATCCCCGGGCGCCGCTCCGTTCGCCCGGTATAGCCTCCGGTATCTTCATAGTTAGGCTCCACCCAGGGGAACCTGCCGGGGTCTCTTTCTCCTATGCTGTAGCGCTGGCCAATCGCAGCGCTCAGCTCATAGCCTGAGAGTTTTTTCTCTATCTCAGGCTATGAGCTGAGCGCTGCGATTGGCCAGCGCTACAGCATGGGAGAAAGAGACGCCGGCAGGTTCCCCTGGGTGGAGCCTAACTATGAAGATACCGGAGGCTATAACCGGGCGAACGAGGCGGCACCCGGGGATAACAGTAAGTGCAGGGGGGTCCCTGGGCGCCTCTCTACACGTCTGTATAGTTAGTTTAGATGCTTTATTCTGGTGAAAGGTCCTCTTTAAAAATACAGCAACCTAGACTTAAAGGGGTTGTCTCACTTCAGCAAATGACATTTATCATGTAGAGAAAGTTACTACAAGGCACTTACTAATGTATAATGATTGTCCATATTGCCTCCTTTGCTGACTCGATTCATTTGTCAGTCGCATTATACACTGCTCGTATTCAGCAGTTATGACCACCCTGCAATCCAGCAGTGATGGGCTGGTGGCCGTGCTTGCACACTATAGGAAAGAGTCGGCCTCTCTGGAGGCCAGAACCATGGGAGCGCACATAGGCGCGCATGCGCAGCAGCTCCCGTCTGGCTGCAGCAGTGGTCGTAACCTCTGGAAATGAGCAGTGTATATAAGCGATGGAAAAATGAATCAAGGCATTAAGGGAGGCAATATGGACAGTCACAATACATCAGTAAGTGCCTTGTAGTACCTTTGTCTACATGAAAAACGCCATTTTCTGAAGTGACATAACCCCTTGAAGTAGAACTGACTTAAATGTATTTCTTGATATATTGCCTTCAGTGGATGTACTGTTATCATAACTATAAAAATAACTTGGCTAGTCAAAAAAGAAATAAATATATCGAACTACAATCTTAAGGTGTTTGTTACGTTTTCAATTGCCATTAGTTGTTGCCAAAAGGTAAGAGGATATAAGTTTGCAAATAAATCAAGTGCTTATGTATGTACTGTACCTATTAATAAATTGACACACTGGTACTCCCCTATAGCAGTGAGTCCCTTTTAGCAGGATAATGCGCCCTGCCATAAAAATTGCTCAGGTATGATTTGAGGAACATGAGCGTTCATGGTGTTGAATTGGCCTTCAAATCCCCCAGATCTCAGCATCTATGAGATTTGCTGAATAAACAGGTTCGATATTTGGAGGCCCCACCTCATAACTTACAGGACTTAAAGAACATGCTGCTAACATTTTGATCCCAAATACCAAAGGCCACCTTTAGGGGTCTTGTAGAGTCCATGCCTCCATGGCTCAGAGCTGTTTTGGTGCCCTGAGGGACGTCTACAATATTAGGCAGATGGAGTTCTTTATGTTTTTACTTACATTGTCTAATACAGAATAAAAAACAAGGTTATTTTCATGCGTGTGTTGTATGCACATTACCTCCTACTAGTAGTCTGGCTGGTGCCTCGTGCTTATCATTAGTCACACAGTCCAGGCTGTCAGTGATTAACATTCCAAAGAGGTTCCGATGTTATCAGAATCCTTTCTGACATCCCTGTCACGTTTCTAAGGATAAAGCAGGGGGTACCTGTGTTGACTTCATCTGCGGACTGCACATGCATTGGTATGCCAGAGGCAGAGTAATGGAGATTTCAACAGAGCCTTTCTTTGCACTTTCATACAACCCTTGGGCCAGTCACATGTACCGTTCTTGATTTGGCCCCAGTCAGAAAGGTTCAAAAGTTATGCTGTCTGAAAACCCAGTACAGAGAATAGGGTTGGTATATTGATTTCTAGAATGCTGCCCCTACCTCTTATTGTCCTCCTAACTGCTTAGTGAGGGCAGACAGAGTATATTTGGTGGCTGCTGCTGAGAAACACAAATGTGAACATAATTAACACAAACCAAGTGAAGAACCTCAGATATCCTGACTAGGGATGATAGTCGAATCCTATAATACCTACAACTATCTCCCCCCCCCCCCCCCCATTCCAAATGATATGCAGCCAAATTCAAAATGTGATAATATATGCACTTATATGCCATTTTCGGGGGTTTCGTGTGATTTGTGACACTACTAGGAGGCGGAGCCTATGGCTTCTGCTCCGGGGCTTCCGCTCACCTCAGCGCTTCTCCTCGCGTGGCTGCTCCTCAGCTTACCATCTGCTGCTGCAAACGGTAGGAGACCCTGATCCTTCTTTTTTTTCTGGGTGTCTCCATCATGCCAAAACCAGGGGCCCCCCAAAAGTCCTCTAAGGCGGCTTCTCAGGCCCCACTGGGGTCCTGCAAGGTTTGCTGCTTGCCTCTATCTGTATCAGGTGCCTGTAGTGCTTGCCTTGCCTCGGGACAGGATCCTGCTCCTCCTCCTCCTCCGCCGCCTCCTCTCCCTCAGCCCAGTCCCTCTTCCGCCCCTTCGGAGTCCGCGGAACCCTCCTGGGCCTCTGCCATATCTAGAGCGGCCGCGGACTTAGCCCAAGTCTCGCGTGCCGCCATGGCCTTTATGGAACGCATGGCAGTCACAGATCCTGTGGCTAGCACCGCTCCACCTCACAGACGCTCTACTGTTAAGAGGCAGCGTGCGCAGCAGCATCCCTCCTCGGATGACTCTGCTTCACCCCCTCGCCTGGAGGCGAACTCAGACTCTCCCCCTCCTTGCAGGGATCATAGGTCTGAAGGGGAACGATCCAGCTCGGACGAAGACACTGAGCTGGAGCCGTCGCCTAAACTGTCCACCATGGTGGCGGATTTGGTCACAGCGGTTCGTGACACCTTTGATATCCTTCCACCAGTAGCCAGGAATTACCCCTTTTCCATTCCAGGAAACCAGAGGCAGTCGCATTCCCCATCCATGGCGAATTTGCCAAGGTCCTGTCAAAGGCCTGGGACCGCCATAATCACTGTTTTTCTGCCACAAGACGCATGGATACTCTTTATCCATTTCCGACAGACAACGTGCAGCAGTGGTCTTCCCCACCCAAGGTCGACCCGCCGGTGGCCAAATTGGCTAAGAATATGGCCATACCGGTCTTGGACGGTTCCTCCCTACAGGACTCCGTGGACAGGCGTTTGGATTCTCTTTCGAAAGCCATTTTCACACTGGCAGGCACAGGTCTGCGGCCTGCGTTCGCCTCAGCTTGGGTGGCCAGGGCGCTTTCAGTATAGTTGCAGCGCCACTATCAGGACCTCGCGGAGCAGGATGCCTCTGCGGACACTTTGAACTTTGTCCTCCAGATGTCTCAGGCGACAAAATTCCTCTTTGAAGCTTCCTTGGATGTCAACACCCTCTTTGCGCGGGTTTCGACCCTCTCGGTCACGCAGCGCAAGGAAGTCTGGCTGAAGGTTTGGGACGCTGATGCTTCCTCAAAGCGTTCTCTCACTAACCTCCCTTTCGCGGGTTCCAGACTTTTTGGCAAGAGCACCCACCTGCCCCAATCTAGATCCAAGCGCACCTTCAGAGTTCGGTCCTCTGGTCCTAGGAACCAGTCTTTTCGTCGCTTCTCCTCTTCCAGGTCTGCGATGGCCCCCTCCTCCGGTGGCTCTCAGGACTCCCGCAAGAAGCCTTCCTTTAAGCCAGGGGAGTTCTGCCCGCCCCGCGGCTCCCAAGCAGTCCTCCGCCTGAAGGGGCACCCCCACCTCTTGCGGTGGGGGGCCGACTGCTTTCCTTTCATCAGGTTTGGAGAGCTCACATCCAGGACGCCTGGGCCCTGGAAGTTGTAACCTCTGGTTACAAAATAGAGTTTTTTTCCAGGTCTCCGGAACGTTTCTTCCCTTCTCGGGTTCCGGGGGACCCGACTCGGGCCTCGGACCTCTTACAAGCGGTCTCTTCCCTTCTGGACAGGGGAGTAATTGCCCCAGTCCCTCTTCAGGAACAAAGCACAGGGTTCTACTCCAACCTATTCGTAGTTCCAAAGAAGGAGGGTTCAGTGCGCCCGGTCCTGGACCTGAAGCTGCTAAACAAGTCTCTGAGGGTGCGGAGGTTTCCGGATGGAATCCCTCCGCTCCGTTATTGCTTCTCTTCTTCCAGGGGAGTTCCTCGCGTCGGTGGACATCCGGGATGCCTATTTGCATGTCCCTATCGCAGAATCTCGCTTCAAATTCCTGCGCTTTGCCATTGGGGGGCATCATTATTAGTTTGTCGCGCTTCCCTTTGGGCTGGCGACATGCCGTGGGTATTTACCAAGATCTTGGCGCCGCTCATGTCGCTTCTCTGTACCAGAGGCATATCTCTGTTGCCCTACCTGGACGATATACTGATAAAGGCTCCCTCCCTTCCCCAGGCAGAAGACAGTGTCCGAATCACTGTCCAGACTCTGGAACAGTTCGGCTGGCTGATCAACTTCCCGAAGTCCTCTCTTCGTCCTTCACAGAGGGTGATTTACCTGGGGATGATTATGGACACCACGGCAGCCCGGGTATTCCTTCCGGATGCCAAGTCCTCTCGGATTCAGGAGTCGGTGTCTCGTCGTCTGCACTCCCGGTATCTCTCCATCCGGGAGTGCATGCAGGCTCTGGGGCTGATGGTGGCCTCCTTCGAAGCCGTCCCCTTTGCCCAGTTTCACACTCTGCCTCTGCAGCAGGCGATCCTGGCCTCCTGGGACAAGACATCGCGAGGTCTGGACTCTCGGATCCGCCTGCCTCCTCGGGTTCGCGCGGAACTCCCGTGGTGGCTCTCCTCTCGCAACCTGACTTCAGGGAGGTCCTTCCTTCCAATCTCCTGGACGGTCGTCACCACCGACGCCAGTCTCCTGGGTTGGGGTGGCGTTCTCTGGACGTGGACGGTTCAGGGGGTTTGGTCATCGGTGGAGGCCTGCCATCCGATCAACATTCTGGAGCTCAGAGCAATTTTCCTCTCCCTTTCTCATTGGACTTCTCTCCTGGTGGGTCACCCGGTAAGGGTCCAGTCGGACAATGCCACAGCTGTGGCTTACATCAATCATCAGGGCGGGACCTGAAGTCGGAGGGTGATGCAGGAGGTGAGGGGGATCCTTCAGTGGGCGGAGACTCACGTTCCAGTTCTGTCGGTGGTGTACATCCCGGGGGTCGACAACTGGGCGGCGGACTTCCTTAGTCGCAACAAGGTGGATCCGGGAGAGTGGTCTCTGCACCTGGATGTATTCGAAGACGTCTGTCGTCGTTGGGGAAAACCGGACGTGGACTTGATAGCGTCCAGACTCAACAACAAGGTTCCCACGTTCCTGGCCCGAGCTCGGGATCCGGAGGCGTACGGGTGGACGCTCTGGTGTCTCCGTGGCGAGATTTCGCCCTCCTCAATGTCTTTCCACCGCTGCCGTTACTCCCAAAGGTTCTTCGCAGGATCGCGGTAGAAGGGATTCCGGCCATCCTTATCGCCCCCGATTGGCCTCGCCGCACCTGGTTCTCGGAGGTCACTCGGATGCTGGCGGATGTTCCGTGGCCTCTTCCTCTCAGAGAGGACCTGCTGTCTCAAGGACCGCTCTTCCACCAGAATTCCACCGTATGTTCCTCCTCTGCCCCCCTGGGATCTCAATCTGGTTCTGTCTTCCCTCCAGACAGCTCCCTTTGAACCCCTGAGGGAGATTTCCCTGACTCTGCTCACCTGGAAAGTGTTTTTTCTGGTGGCCATCACCTCTATCAGGAGGGTGTCGGAGCTGGCGGCTCTTTCCTCTAGGGAGCCCTTTTTGGTCTTCCACAAGGATAAGGTGGTGCTGCGCCCGGTCCCTTCTTTTTTACCCAAGGTGGTCTCCGCCTTCCACCTTAATGAGGACATAGTCCTGCCCTCTTTTTGCCCTTCTCCAGCGAACCCCAAGGATCGCGCTCTTCATTCCCTGGACGTTGTCCGTGCTTTGAGGGTGTACCTTTCGGTGACTGCCCCCTTCCGCTGTTCTGACTCCCTTTTTGTGGTTCCCGAAGGGCCTCGTAAGGGTCTGGCGGCCTCCAAGGTCACTGTGGCTCGGTGGATTCGGTCGGCTATTGCCATGGCATATCGTTCCCGTGGCAGAGTGCCCCCGGTGGGGGCCTCCTGGGCTAGGCGTAATTAAGCGTCTGCATCGCAACTTTGTAAGGCGGCAACCTGGTCGTCCTTACATACCTTTGCAAGGTTTTACCATCTGCACTCTTTGGCATTGTCTGATGCTGCCCTTGGGCGCAAGGTATTGCAGGCAGTGGTTCCTGTTTGACCGTTGGACGTGCCCCTCTGGCGGTGTTGATATTTTCCCCACCCCATGGACTGCTCTGGGACGTCCCATGGTCTGTGTCCCCCAATGGAATGGGCGAGAAAAGGAGATTTTTTGTGAAACTCGCCTGTAAAATCTTTTTCTCGTCTTTTCCATTGGGGGACACAGCTCCCACCCATTCTTGTCTGTTGCAGGAGGGGTTGGTTCACTTATGTTGGGACCTTATGGTTTCGGTCCGATGGCGGTATTCCGTTGTTAGGTTTTTCTTTTGCAAAGTTTTTGGTCTCCTTCTCCTACTGCTTTTGCACGCACTGAGGTCCTCCTGTGGGAACCTGGGGGTATAGCCCGTGGAGGAGGAGCTTTATTCTTTATTTGCATAGTGTCTCCTCCTGGTAATGGCCTAGGCTGGAAAAGACGAGAAAAAGATTTTACAGGTGAGTTTCACAAAAAATCTTCTTTTACCGGACTCTGCAGGATGCAATAACAAGTTGTGCTGAGTTTTTGTATTTAGAAATTTTTTTTTATTCATCAAATGGAGGCAAAAAATGTAATGTGAATCCAGCCTAATTGTAAGCTGTATATACATTCACAGAGAATGAGCCAGGGTTGCCAACCAATATTAGATATAAGTGTGGGTAAAAGCTTGACCTCCACCTCAGACTCTGACATGCATTTTCACCCCATGTTATACTGGCAAAATGTAAAAACTTGCTAATGTACTTTAATTCTGAATACAACTCCTTTAGCCTAGTTTCAGACCCCTCTCCTTGTTACTCAACCTTTGGCACAGACAGGGAGCACTCTCTCACTCGCCAGGCAGCAAGCCCCTTCATACACGTCACTGACACAGAGGGGTAGGAAATGTTGGAGTGGAAATGGAGGTTTGTGATATTTATCATGTACAGAAATTTAATACAAGCCACTACTAATGTATTATTATTGTCCATACTTCCTCCTTTGCTGGCTTGATTCATTTTCCATCACATATACTGCTCGTTTCCATGGTTACGACCATCCTGCAAGTCCAGCAGCAGTGGCACTTAGGGATGCCCTGTTTTAGAGCCACCGGATGACAGTTCTCCCAAACCAACAGACTATTGGTTGCTGTTTTCTTCCTAAAGACGGGTGCCAATGTTGCCAGTTTTCAGAGTTGTGAGGCTACTTTGTATCAGCTTGCTCCCCTTTCTCTGTGGGCTGCATGATCATGATCTTAGACAGAGATACAACAGCCTACCTTCAGTTTGAGCGGCACAGGGCTATCTCTTGGCTGATGTTACTGGTGCGTCTTACCTGTTTACTTATCCCCCGAGGTTACTAATATCGAGGGACATCTGTATAGCCCCTCGTTTGGGGGTGTATTAGTTGGGGACTTCAAAGTGAGTGTGCAGGAATTAGTTCCATCACTGATACTTCTTCATTGGATTTAAGTGGGTTTTCTCTATCCTTAATAAAGATTTTTTTGTTTTAATTTTAGCATCAATTGCATCTGTGATTTTGATCAATTTGTGACGAAGACGTTTAATACTGTTAGTTGACTACCCCTTTAACATCACATCATTATTTTTTTTTGTTTACTGTCCCTATATACTATATAACAGCTTTCCCCTGCCTTGGCTGTAGTGAGCGCTTACTGCTCACACTGGCATCGCTCCCGGGGGCTGGACTCAGGGGGACAGCTCACTGACAGCGCTGGCCAGTGAGCATATACATAGTATACAAGTCCTTATTTTTTAAAAAAAGGGGGAATATATATTGGGCTCCTGTCCAGTGTGCAATTTCGTTCTGCATTTTGCGGAACAGAATTGCAGACCCATTCATTTCTATGGGGCAGCACGATGTGCTGCCCGGACACGGAATTGCGGACCCGCACTTCCGGGTCCGCAATTCCTTTTTCCGAAAAAATAGAACATATCCTATTCTTGTCCGCAATTGCGGACAAGAACAGGCATATTCTATTAGTGCCGGCAATGTGAGGTCCGCAAAATGCGGAACGCACATTGCTGCTGTCTGTGTTTTGTGGATCCGCAAAACACGTTGCGGACGTGTGAATGGACCCTTAGGGAGAGCAGGGCAGGCAGAGGCCCAGCAGCTCCCAGCACAGCCTGTCTCCCTAGTCAGCACAGTACTGTGCTCATGGAAGACAGATGTCCCATAGCAATGCTCATTTGATAGAGCATTGCTTCCAGCTCAAGTTTTCTACCATAAATAAACTTCTTCCCTAAATAAAGTATATTAGAAAAATGTTCTCTGTCACTGTCCTTACTGTGAGGCAGTGACAGGCCTCACGGCTGCTAGGGGAGAGATATGGCAGGAGTTTCCATTTCTTCGCTGTCAATCAGCAGGTCAGAGGCCGCACCAGGTGGAACAATCAGTCTGGGATAAGAGCCCAGTCCAGACTGTTAGGAGGCGGAAGAGTCTGTGTGCAGCAGAGGCCTGGGAAGGCTCTGTACAAGTGGGCTCAGCCGAGCTGGCTGAGGGGCCACGGGGCTATGTGTTAGCCTGAACTTTGGGGGACTCCGCGAGGTCTTGGAATTGACGGTCGTTAGGCCAGAGTCAGGAGGACTTCTGGGCCACAATCCCCTAAAAGGTACTGGACCTGGATTGATAGGCTGGGAAAAGACGCATGTTCTTCCTGTGTGTGAACGGGGCTTTCAGTGAGGTAGGGAGTCCTCATGTTTAGTTAGAGCCCAGCCGGGCAGGTGTTTTATTTGTATTGTTTGTTTTGGTTTTGCTGAGGTGCCAAATAAAAGCAATGTTTGGCCCCTAAGCCTGTGGTCGATGAAGATCATTGTGAGAATGACCCCCGAATAAGAGGCGATCCCTTACATTACACATTAGCAAAAAAAGGCAATTACTCTTTAATGAGTGTTTATAAGGTCAGAAATCGGAGATAAGGAGCTCGTCAACTCCCTGCTTGATGGAGCAGAGAGAAAATACAGATCCTGCTAGTAGATAAACTCAAAGCTGTTCAGGTAATAAAGACTAATTTGAAAAAAAGATTTTTAGCTCACAATGAGTGCAATGCAATAATAACAAATTTCTACCAAAAATGGATATATTTTTTAAGTATTCACTGTGATGGGGGAAGCAACAGTCGCATGTAAGCAGTTACAGAGGAAGCGGACTCCCTCCTGTATCCTTCGGCACCCCACAAATGAGATTGCGGGGCACCGATGCATGTGTTGGCAGGCCGATTATGCGATCGCGGTTATTAAAGCCTTTAGATGCAGTGATCAAGTGTCATTACGGAATCTAAACAGTGAAACACCCGTGCGGCCAATGGGGATGCAGGCAATTCGCTTTAAGATGCTGGGTCGTTTTGAAGAGAGCCAGCGTATTAGAGCTGCAATTATTATGTTGGCCAGCAGCTGGCAGGCCAACATCAGAAATCACCAATTCACATATTACCATGCTCCTGTATGGATTATGGTAATTAGAGATGAGCGAATTTTCAGTTATGAAATTCGTTCATGCTTTGTTTACTGGTAAAAGGTGAATTGCGTTATGGATTCCGTTACCACGGACAATAACGCAATTCTATGACTGAATGCATAACGGAATGCCTTTAGAGGCATTCTGTTATTCCAGGCATGCTCAACCTGCGGCCCTCCAGCTGTTGTAAAACTACAACTCCCACAATACCCTGCTGTAGGCTGAAGCTGTAGGCTATTCAGGCATGCTAGGAGTTGTAGTTTTGCAACAGCTGCGTTATTCATTCCGTCATAATAGAAGTCTATGGGCTGCATAACTTATCCTTCCTGTTTCCGTTATGCAGAAGAGGGCTTCCCTGCATAAAAGAAAAGGGAACGCCGTGGGGACAAAACCCGTAAAATGGTGGAGGAATTGCTTTTTTTTCCAAATTTCACTCCATTTGGATTTTTTTTACCGCTTTCAGAACTGAAACTGAATTCGGTTTCAAATTTTAAAGTTGTTCTCCACTTTAAAGATCAACTACACGATTAACTTACTTCGGGTCATCGGAGCTCATACACTTAAATACTTTACAGAGACAGATCTCTGTACAGTATTATTTCAAAGTTTTGAACGAAGCGACTTTGGATGAAGCTTCCGAAACTCACTTCGCTCAACACTAAAGGTGATAATATAAATAATTGCTTGGTCAGTAAGACCCAAAACAGACTGTTCACTAATGGGATAAGGCCCACAGTTGTATACAAAGATGGAAGTGCTCAAATGTGTAGAATATTGTACAGCATGAAACCTGATGAGATACTTGGAGTTCATATGGGGATCTCCAGTTCACCCGTTACCTGCTCTTTCCATATCATTTCTATGTCATTTGCAGTTACTGTTTTTGTATTCTTTCATTATTTTCATATTTTTAGGAATGTATTTTCGGTTTTCATTATCTACATGTTTCCTTGTTTTTTTTAGATGGGATCATTAAAGATGGCATCACTTTGTATATTCTTAACAGAATTGATCAGCTCCTGTCTTCATCAACACAAGAGAGAATTAACTTTTTGCCTCATTACGATACACTGATAAAAAGTGGAATGTATGAATATTATGCTAGTGAAGGACAAAACCCGTTGCGTAAGTTTGTTGTTGCATATTTTTTATTATAACTTAGAATGTATTTAAGGGAATGTCCCATCTGGCCACTTACAGCATATCAATAGGATGTGCCATAATGTTTGATAAGTGCAAGTCCCACCTCCAGGTCCCATTCCTATGTCAAGAATAGGGCCCTGCTGCAAATGTGCGGTCTCCTCTAACTGCTATGGGACTTCCGAAAATAGTTGAGGCAGCACTCGTTCATTTTTTAGAAGTCCCATATTTGTCAATTGAGGGGTGGCAAAGCATGCACAGTTTGCTCTCCATTCAATGCAGGGCCCTTTACTTGAGATAGAAGTGGGTTCCAGAGGTGGAACCCATCCCTTTTGGACTTATATTGCATATCCTAGCGATATGCCAGAAATGTCCAGGTGGGAATACCCTTTTAATATTAAGATTTTTTATTTTTAAATGGCAGGGAAGCTATTAGAATAATTAAAAACAAACTCACTGTTCTGAACCCCCTCAGTTTCAGCAACACTGCTCCAACCCTTCCAGCTTCTGCAGCGGTCACACATGGTATACTGGAGCAGCACCTCTAGAGTCAGGAATACAAAGCCTGGCAGGGAGGATCAGAGCGGTGCTGTCGGAACACCTTGTTAACGCTAACTCCTTTAGAGTGGGATTCACACACAGGTTTTTTCTGGCAGTTTTCTTTGTAAAAAAAAAAGAAGAAGTGGGTTCAGCAGGAAAGAGAAGTGTTCACACTCGAGTTTAACAAATCTGGCAGGCTGTTCCGGCAGAGAACAGCCTGCTGAAGTTTACTGGATCTGGCCTTGCTGGATACTTCTGATCACCGCTGGATCTCATTGACTATAATGGGATCCGGCTACTTTCTGGTGAAATGCCAGCTCTTGGCAGGAAAAAAACTGTTGCAACGGTTTTTGTCTGTCCGAAAACCAACAGTTATCCCATTACAGTAAACGGCGTCCAGCCGTGAACAGCAGTATTCGGCTTGGTGAACTCTGGCAGGCTATTCTCTGCTGGAACAGTCTAACGCAAGTGTGAACTTGCCCTAATGCCTCATGCACACGGCTGTTGCCTGCCTTCACCCGTATTGCAGCCCGCAAACAGTGTGTCCGCAATATGCATGCACTGGCCGTGTGCTCACCGCATCACAGATGCTGACCCATTCACTTGTTCTATTTTTTTGCGGTGTGGACAGATCACAGACCCATTCAAGTTGAATGGGTCTGGATCCATCGCGGCAGCCACACGGATAGTACCCGTGCATTGGGGACTGCAGGACCCACTTCTGGCTTTAGCTAAACAGCAGGAATTTATGGCTCTTATTTAACCACCTCAGGACCGCCGTACGCAGGATTGCGTCTTTGCGGCGGTCCTGTTGTTCTGGGTGGACGCGCCGGTGCGTCCTCTCGCGAGACGCGAGATTTCCTGTGAACGCGCGCACACAGGCGCGCGCGTTCACAGGATCGGAAGGTAAGCGAGTGGATCTCCAGCCTGCCAGCGGCGATCGTTCGCTGGCAGGCTGGAGATGTGATTTTTTTAACCCCTAACAGGTATATTAGACGCTGTTTTGATAACCGCGTCTAATATACCTGCTACCTGGTCCTCTGGTGGTCCCCTTTGTTTGGATCGACCACCAGAGGACACAGGCAGCTCAGTAATATGTTGCACCAAGCACCACTACACTACACCCCCCCCCCCGTCACTTATTAACCCCTTATTAGCCCTTGATCACCCCTGATCACCCCATATAGACTCCCTGATCACCCCCCTGTCATTGATTACCCCCCTGTCATTGATCAACCCCCTGTAAAGCTCCATTCAGATGTCCGCATGATTTTTACGGATCCACTGATAGACTGATCGGATCCGTAAAAATCATACGGACGTCTGAATGCAGCCTTACAGGGGAGTGATAAATGACGGAGGTGATCACCCCATATAGACTCCCTGATCACCCCCCTGTCATTGATCACCCCCCTGTAAAGCTCCATTCAGATGTCCGCATGATTTTTACGGATCCACTGATAGACTGATCGGATCCGTAAAAATCATACGGACGTCTGAATGCAGCCTTACAGGGGAGTGATCAATGACTGTGGTGATCACCCCATATAGACTCCCTGATCACCCCCCTGTCATTGATTACCCCTCTGTCATTGATCACCCCCCTGTAAAGCTCCATTCAGATGTCCGCATGATTTTTACGGATCCACTGATAGACTGATCGGATCCGTAAAAATCATACAGACGTCTGAATGGAGCCTTACAGGGGAGTGATCAATGACTGTGGTGATCACCCCATATAGACTCCCTGATCACCCCCCTGTCATTGATTACCCCCCTGTCATTGATCACCCCCCTGTAAAGCTCCATTCAGATGTCCGCATGATTTTTACGGATCCACTGATAGACTGATCGGATCCGTAAAAATCATACGGACGTCTGAATGCAGCCTTACAGGGGAGTGATCAATGACTGTGGTGATCACCCCATATAGACTCCCTGATCACCCCCCTGTCATTGATTACCCCTCTGTCATTGATCACCCCCCTGTAAAGCTCCATTCAGATGTCCGCATGATTTTTACGGATCCACTGATAGACTGATCGGATCCGTAAAAATCATACGGACGTCTGAATGCAGCCTTACAGGGGAGTGATCAATGACTGTGGTGATCACCCCATATAGACTCCCTGATCACCCCCCTGTCATTGATTACCCCTCTGTCATTGATCACCCCCCTGTAAAGCTCCATTCAGATGTCCGCATGATTTTTACGGATCCACTGATAGACTGATCGGATCCGTAAAAATCATACGGACGTCTGAATGCAGCCTTACAGGGGGGTGATCAATGACAGTTGGGTGATCACCCCATATAGACTCCCTGATCACCCCCCTGTCATTGATCACCCCCCCTGTCATTGATCACCCCCCTGTCATTGATCCCCCCCCCCCTCTGTAAGGCTGCATTCAGTCTTTTTTTTGGCCCAAGTTAGCGGAATTTTTTTTTTTTTCTTACAAAGTCACATATTCCACTAACTTGTGACAAAAAATAAAATCTCACATGAACTCACCATACCCCTCACGGAATCCAAATGCGTAAAATTTTTTAGACATTTATATTCCAGACTTCTTCTCACGCTTTAGGGCCCCTAGAATGCCAGGGCAGTATAAATACCCCACATGTGACCCCATTTCGGAAAGAAGACCCCCCCAGGTATTCCGTGAGGGGCATATTGAGTCCATGAAAGATTGAAATTTTTGTCCCAAGTTAGCGGAACGGGAGACTTTGTGAGAAAAAAATAAAAAATATCAATTTCCGCTAACTTGTGCCAAAAAAAAAAAATTTCTATGAACTCGCCATGCCCCTCATTGAATACCTTGGGGTGTCTTCTTTCCAAAATGGGGTCACATGTGGGGTATTTATACTGCCCTGGCATTCTAGGGGCCCCAAAGCGTGAGAAGAAGTCTGGTATCCAAATGTCTAAAAATGCCCTCCTAAAAGGAATTTGGGCCCCTTTGCGCATCTAGGCTGCAAAAAAGTGTCACACATCTGGTATCGCCGTACTCAGGAGAAGTTGGGGAATGTGTTTTGGGGTGTCATTTTACATATACCCATGCTGGGTGAGATAAATATCTTGGTCAAATGCCAACTTTGTATAAAAAAATGGAAAAAGTTGTCTTTTGCCAAGATATTTCTCTCACCCAGCATGGGTATATGTAAAATGACACCCCAAAACACATTCCCCAACGTCTCCTGAATACGGCGATACCAGATGTGTGACACTTTTTTGCAGCCTAGGTGGGCAAAGGGGCCCACATTCCAAAGAGCACCTTTAGGATTTCACAGGTCATTTACCTACTTACCACACATTAGGGCCCCTGGAAAATGCCAGGGCAGTATAACTACCCCACAAGTGACCCCATTTTGGAAAGAAGACACCCCAAGGTATTCCGTGAGGGGCATGGCGAGTTCCTAGAATTTTTTATTTTTTGGCACAAGTTAGTGGAAAATGATGATTTTTTTTTTTTTCATACAAAGTCTCATATTCCACTAACTTGTGACAAAAAATAAAAACTTCCATGAACTCACTATGCCCATCAGCGAATACCTTGGGGTCTCTTCTTTCCAAAATGGGGTCACTTGTGGGGTAGTTATACTGCCCTGGCATTCTAGGGGCCCAAATGTGTGGTAAGGAGTTTGAAATCAAATTCTGTAAAAAATGACGAGTGAAATCCGAAAGGTGCTCTTTGGAATATGGGCCCCTTTGCCCACCTAGGCTGCAAAAAAGTGTCACACATCTGGTATCTCCGTACTCAGGAGAAGGTGGAGAATGTGTTTTGGGGTGTCATTTTACATATACCCATGCTGGGTGAGAGAAATATCTTGGCAAAAGACAACTTTTCCCATTTTTTTATACAAAGTTGGCATTTGACCAAGATATTTATCTCACCCAGCATGGGTATATGTAAAAAGACACCCCAAAACACATTCCCCAACGTCTCCTGAATACGGCGATACCAGATGTGTGACACTTTTTTGCAGCCTAGGTGGGCAAAGGGGCCCACATTCCAAAGAGCACCTTTCGGATTTCACTGGTCATTTACCTACTTACCACACATTAGGGCCCCTGGAAAATGCCAGGGCAGTATAACTACCCCACAAGTGACCCCATTTTGGAAAGAAGACACCCCAAGGTATTCCGTGAGGGGCATGGCGAGTTCCTAGAATTTTTTATTTTTTGTCACAAGTTAGTGGAAAATGATGATTTTTTTTTTTTTTTTTTTTTTCATACAAAGTCTCATATTCCACTAACTTGTGACAAAAAATAAAAACTTCCATGAACTCACTATGCCCATCAGCGAATACCCTGGGGTCTCTTCTTTCCAAAATGGGGTCACTTGTGGGGTAGTTATACTGCCCTGGCATTCTAGGGGCCCAAATGTGTGGTAAGGAGTTTGAAATCAAATTCTGTAAAAAATGACGAGTGAAATTCGAAAGGTGCTCTTTGGAATGTGGGCCCCTTTGCCCATCTAGGCTGCAAAAAAGTGTCACACATCTGGTATCTCCGTACTCAGGAGAAGGTGGGGAATGTGTTTTGGGGTGTCTTTTTACATATACCCATGCTGGGTGAGAGAAATATCTTGGCAAAAGACAACTTTTCCCATTTTTTTATACAAAGTTGGCATTTGACCAAGATATTTATCTCACCCAGCATGGGTATATGTAAAAAGACACCCCAAAACACATTCCCCAACTTCTACTGAATACGGAGATACCAGATGTGTGACACTTTTTTGCAGCCTAGGTGGGCAAAGGGGCCCACATTCCAAAGAGCACCTTTCGGATTTCACTCGTCATTTTTTACAGAATTTGATTTCAAACTCCTTACCACACATTTGGGCCCCTAGAATGCCAGGGCAGTATAACTACCCCACAAGTGACCCCATTTTGGAAAGAAGAGACCCCAAGGTATTTCGTGATGGGCATAGTGAGTTCATGGAAGTTTTTATTTTTTGTCACAAGTTAGTGGAATATGAGACTTTGTAAGAAAAAAAAAAAAAAAGAAAAAAATCATCATTTTCCGCTAACTTGTGACAAAAAATAAAAAGTTCTATGAACTCACTATGCCCATCAGCGAATACCTTAGGGTGTGTATTTTCCGAAATGGGGTCATTTGTGGGGTGTTTGTACTGTCTGGCCATTGTAGAACCTCAGGAAACATGACAGGTGCTCAGAAAGTCAGAGCTGCTTCAAAAAGCGGAAATTCACATTTTTGTACCATAGTTTGTAAACGCTATAACTTTTACCCAAACCATTTTTTTTTTACCCAAACATTTTTTTTTAATCAAAGACATGTAGAACAATAAATTTAGAGCAAAATTTATATATGGATGTCGTTTTTTTTGCAAAATTTTACAACTGAAAGTGAAAAATGTCATTTTTTTGCAAAAAAATCGTTAAATTTCGATTAATAACAAAAAAAGTAAAAATGTCAGCAGCAATGAAATACCACCAAATGAAAGCTCTATTAGTGAGAAGAAAAGGAGGTAAAATTCATTTGGGTGGTAAGTTGCATGACCGAGCAATAAACGGTGAAAGTAGTGTAGTGCAGAAGTGTAAAAAGTGGCCTGGTCTTTCAGGGTGTTTAAGCACTGGGGGCTGAGGTGGTTAAAGAGGACCTGTCACCACAAAATGTTGTGCAATCTGATAGCACCATGTTATAAAGTAGGAGAAGCCGAGTATATATTTTTCTGGGAAAAGATTCTGTAAAACCTGTAATTTATAAATCTTTGTCTGCTTTTTTTCACTTCATGTGAACACATATCGGAACAGGTAGGAGGAGTTATCAGTGTTTTAAATAGTATTATTTTTATGTTTACCTTGTTTGTGAGGTGCATATTTACCATTGTATAGCTCACTTTTGTTTTTACTTACAGCTTTTGCCCTTGCAGAGTTAATTGATAATTCTCTTTCGGCAACAGCAAAAAATTGTGGCATTCGAAGTATACAGATAAGATTGGTAAGAAGCTTCTTTGCTGTTGTATGTCTCTTTCCTACTAAAAGGGGTTTTATTTAAGTGTTTTTTGTTCTAAATGTATTATGTTTTTTCAAAGCTTTTTGATGAATCCCAAGGAAAACCAACTATTGCAGTTATAGATAATGGAAAAGGAATGAGTTCAGCCCAGCTTAAAAATTGGGCTGTGTACAGATTGTCAAAGTTTAGAAGAGGATCTGAAGGATACAGGTTAGATATTACTGCCTTTATTTTTGGTGTGTGTTGTGCACAATATGGTCAGTAGCTGGAAAAAGATCCATAATTGTTCTTGTGGAGCCTTGCCACCTGCAGGCCTCCATAGGAACTGCATCTCTGAAATCCCTGGTTTCTTCAGTAAGACCAAGGCTTTCTCAACCGACTGCTCCCCAATTGCCGCACAAGGGAGCCGGTATTTCACCTTTCAGATGGGTAAGTGGATAAATGTCTGCAGTATGCATTATTGCCAATTACAGAGATAAGCCCCGAGTGTCTGTTGTATGAGCTGCGGTCTTTAACCCTTTCATGACCAAGGGTCATTGATGCCCCAGTGTCCAGGTCAAAATTTACAAATCTGACATGCGTCACTTTATGTGGTAATTGCTTTGGAACACTTTTATTTATCCAAGCCATTCTGAGATTATTTTCTCGTGACATATTGTACTTCATGATAGTCATAAATTTGAGTCAATATATTTCACCTTTATTTATGAAAAAATCCCAAATTTATAAAAAAAAAGAAAAATTCACAATTTTAAAAATTTCAATTTCTTTGCTTCTAAAACAGAAAGTCATACCTAATAAAATAAAATATTACTACTTAACATTTCCCATATGTCTACTTTATGTTGGCATCGTTTTGGAAATGTCGTTTTATTTTTTTAGGACGTTAGAGGGCTTAGAAGTTTAGAAGAAATTCTTCAAATTTTTAAGAAAATTTCCAAAACCCACTTTTTAAAGGGAGTCTGTCACCAGATTGTGACCTTTATAGACCGCTTACATAGCGCTCTAGCATAGCAGTCTATGATTCTAATGGTACCTTTGATGTTTTCTTGTGAAGTTCCCCCAAGGCAAAAACTGACTTTTATTCATATGTAAATTAGGGCTCGCAAGTGCCCAGGGCGGCGTTCACCTCGTTGGTGCCCAGGCTGTTCTGCCTCTTTTCGTCATATCCCCGCCCCAGCCTCTCCCTCTGCCCGCCCTGCTCTTCCTTTGCGTCCTCCTTCTCTGCAGCGAGATCCCGCGCCTGCACTAGCCATTGCTTGGCCGGGGCTACTGCGCATGCGCCGGCCAACGGCGAGAAACAGCGGCGAGGAGGCGGACCAGAGACACCCACAATGGGTGCGCATGCCCCGGCCAAGCAATGGATAGCGCAGGCGCGGGATCTCGCTGCAGAGAAGGAGGACGCAAAGGAAGAGCGGGGCGGGCAGAGGAAGAGCCCCGATGGTGGAGAGAGGGAGCTGCCGCGGCATCTATGGGGTTACAGCAGAGTGTCAGCATAGAGCTGACACTCTCTGCTGATGGCGGCGGCTCAGGAATGGAGCCGCCGCCATCACACACAGCAGGGGGACCGCACGGCATGGGGGCAGCGCTGGAAAGGGGGGGGGGGGGGTGTCACGGCCAGCATTGAGGGGGCAGGAGGAATGTATGGGGCGGGGAGGGGGCGGACCGCAGGAGGCAGGAGATAAGCGCTTCAGCGGCAGACGGACACAAGGGGGGGCTTGGAAGGGCACACATGGGGGGCACATATCGGGGAGGGGGCACGAGGACACATTACCTGATTTCAGGCTCTGATCTGCAGAGCGCAGATCAGAGCCTGAAACCGGCATTTTTTTCACTGCCGCGATCCGATTGGTTAGTCTTCACAGACTAACCAATCGGATCGATTGTCGGCAAGGGGCCACTCTGATTGGTCCCTTGCCGGCATCACTGAACTGTATGCTGTCCGTGACAGCAGCAGGACAGGGGCAAAAGCTTTAATCCAAGCGCTTTGCAGCGCTTGGATTAAAGAGCTGCCATGACGTCTATACACGTGGTAGCTGCACGGGGTATGTGCAGCTATCACGTATATATACAGATTGCGGTCGGGAAGGGGGTAAAGTCCCTACTACTGATGTTTATACAGTAAGTTGTGCAGCGGTAGGAAAAAGGTTAAACAACCAAAACATGGTTATTCCTGGGCTTTACTAGTTATTGAAGTCTATGTCAAAATACTGCTTAACTTATCTTTTTTTAAGGCTATGTTCATATGGTGAAGATTTGATGAGAATTTAGGTTATCATTCGACACCTAAATCCTCATTACGTCCACTGACTTTCTGCATCCAATGCAAGTGAATGGGGTATTTCATAGTACCCATGTATGTGTAGTAGAAAAAAATCTGTGTCAAATATACATCATGCTCTACATTCTGCATGGAAAACCACGCATAAGGCCGAATGGCGATCTGACTAAGGCCTCTTTCACACGAACGTGTGTGCTCCGTGGCTGTATTGTGTACCACATTTGTGGATCCGCAATACACGGGTGCCGTTGCGTGGGCATTCCGCATCACGGATGCGGACCCATTAACTTAAATGGGTCCGCAAATCTGGAGATGCGGAACGGAAGCACAGAACGGAACCTTACGGAAACACTACAGAGTGCTTCCGTGGGGTTTTGTCCCGTACTTTCGTTTCACAAAAAGATAGAACATGTCCTATTTTTTGCGGAACATCCGGCATCAGGGGGGCAGCCAGTAGCAGGCCGCGATGGAAACGAGCCTCCCTAGCGACACCTGCGATGCCAAGGAGACTCATTCCCATGGCAGCCTGGAGAGAGAGCTCCAGTTTTTTTGAGTGTCAATAGGAGGCAAGACCTCCCTGCAGGGATCTCCTGAAGATTTTTTATTTTAGTTTATTTTTTTCCTTCTTTTTCAGATGGGAAAACAGTGGACGCCTCGCCTCCCTGTTCTCCCGCGGTCGAGTTGCTCCAGTGCCGGTCACCCGCACTGCTGCCTCCCCAACAGAAGACAAGGTGGACCAGGGCAGCCTCGCTCCCCTGCATCCCGCCAGCCAAGGGGTCACCTATCCAAGCCCCCCTTTTCCAGCGTCCTGCCACTACGGTGCCAGTAGCTGAAGGGGTGACCCTGCTGGACCAGAGGAGGCGTGAAGATGGCGGCAGGAGATTGAAGAGAGGTGAGTACACCGGACTAGGTGAGTATTTAACCCTCTGGGTTGGTCCCCCCCTCCATCTTGGTGGCATAGTCTGCGACCAGAAAGGGCTTCGGCATAGCCCAGCACCCCTGAAGCATTCCCCTCTGTCACAGGCCGTTTGGTTGATTGAGAGGGACATAGGGGGTTAATAGGTGCGGTATGCGTACTGGCGCCAAATTTGGTGGACATGTAACTCCCTAGTATTAATTCCTTATTTACTCACAGGGAGCGGCACATATTCCGCTCATCTACATGGAGGCATTTCTTTCTCCACCCCTTCGGGAGCGGATGCCAGGTGCGCAGCTCCTGAGGGTGTTAACCAGATGCGTTCGGCCGGCACCACTTTGGTCCTCCGGCCGCGATTTTTTGCCGCTCTGCTCAGAGAATATGGTGGCAACCAGGGCGGCCGTTCACACATGCGCAGGAGCTCCGCCCCCGAACCTCCCACATTTACTCCCCTTGTAGCGGACGCCGTCGCGCCGCTCCGGGAAGGAGTTAACCGCCTCGAAAATATGGCAGTCAGCAGGGCAGACAGTTAAACATGCGGAGGAGTCTCCGCTCCCCGACCTCCCACATTTCAGTACACCCCTTGGAGTGGACGCGGTCGCGCCGCTCCAGAAGGGGTTAACTACAGCACGATCGGCCGGGCACCGCATCGGTGCTACGGCCCACGCCTTCTCTGCCCGACCCCCGCTATCAACAGCCCGGCTGGCGGGGTAACGCCCCCATTCAGTCCGGCCGGTCTGTGACAGGCCGGTGCAGCAAGGTGGGGGGAGGCAGGCAATCTCTGAATAGCCGCGCTGCGGCTTGCTGGGCCGCGACCTTCGTCCCTGTGGGCGAGTTCTTCCCTACCCGCCTGCTGAGCTGCTGCCGCCTTAACCCTTCATGGCCACCCACCATGGCTGGCACCTGAATTATCTGAGTGCACTGTACCTTCCCCTGAGTGCACTGTACATGTCGGAGGATTTAACCCCTTACTGCCTCTTGTCACTGAGGCCGGTTTCCTAGTTTTATTAAAAAATAAATAAATAATAAAGGATATGTCCGTCCATACGGGTCCCCCTCCTCAGCTACACACTCATAGTTCCCAATACCGCCTCCGGGCCGTTTGGTTTATGATTCTCCGCCTGGGTAATCCAGTGACGGTACGCTGCAGGATCCCAATCTGTCTTACGGGGCCGTTTGGTTGATAAATTCTCCACCTGCGCCATACAGTGAAGGACCACTGCAGGATCCCAATTCCGTCCTCCGGGGCCGTTTTTTGTTGATGATTCTCCACCTGCGCAATCCAGTGACGGACCGCTGCAGGATCCCAACCTGTCCTACGGGGACGTTTGGTTGATAGATTCTCCTCCTGTGTCATACAGTGAAGGACCACTGCAGGCTCCCAATTCCATCCTCCGGGGCCGTTTTTGGTTGATGATTCTTCACTTGCACTATCCATTGCGGGACCACTGCAGGATCCCAATTCCGTCCTCCGGGGCCGTTTGGTTGATGATTCTCCACCTGTACAATCCAGTGACGGACCACCGCTGGATCCCAATCCGTCCTCCGGGGCCGTTGGTTGATTATTCTTTACCTGCGCAACTCAGTAAAGGTTCTCTGCAGGATCCCAATCCGTCCTACGGGGCCGTTTGGTTGATCATTCTCCACCTGCGCAACTCAGTGAAGGATCCCTGTAGAATCCCAATCTGTCCTACGGTTCCTGCACCATACAGTGGAGGAACTCTGGGATTCCCAATCCACCCTCCTGGTTGTTGGTTAATAATTCTCCACCTGCGCCATACAGTGGAGGAACTCTGGGATTCCCAATCCACCTCTCTTGGTTGTTGATTAATAATTCTCTACCTGCGCGATCCAGTGGGGTCCGCTGGAATCTCCCATCCACCCTCCGGGGTTCTTAGGTTGATAATGCACCGCCTTCGCAACCCAGTGGAGAGACTTCTGGGAGTTTCCGTTCCACCCTCGGGTGGTTTGGTTGATAAGTCCCCTCCTGCGTAGTCCACAACTGCCAGGGACGAGATTCTGAAGGGTAGTTCTACGCGCAGGCGAACCGCAGCAGGATAATTTTTCTTTTAGAATATTTCCGCTCCCCTACTCTTCCTCCCTAAAAATCATGCTCAGACACACCCTCCCTCACTGGGGCGGGTCTGTCCAGAAAGAGGGGAGAATCTCTGATTCAGTGATTGCGTCTAGGTGGCTAGCAGTACTGTCGTATGCATTACCCACTTCCTTTGGTGGTGTAACTGCACTACTTCAGGATACAGTGCCTGCCTTATACATTGTCCCCTGCCATAGGTGGACTAAGTACAATGACTTGGGGTTCAGGACCTGCCATATGCAGATCCATCGGTGGCGCGATGACATTGTCACTGGCTACATTATGTGCTGTATGCATTTCCCCCTTAGGTGCACTATTGCACTCCATGGGGTACAGGACTCGCCATATCCGCTAGTTCGCTGTGGGCATTCGCCCCCCTTCTTAGGTGGGGTATTCTCCCTACCACTGACCAGTATTTGCCGTATGCTCATACCTTTCTTAGGTAGCTAATTACTCTACCATTGAATACGGTTCCGACTGTCCGCTATCATTCCATAGGCGGAGTGTTGCACATCACCGTGCTTCTGTCACATTTTCCCCTTCCGCTAGTGATCCACTAGCGGGTAGTAACCTAACATCTTCTGCGGAACTACGGCTCTAGGTGCCTTCGCTTATTTCCAAGAGGGCGTGGCTACAGTTGGTTCTCGCAGGCGCTCGACACTCTTGCCCTAGTGTTATATGGGTGCCACCATTGGATACGGTGGCTATTCATCGTTGCATCCTTTTGGTGCTGGTTTCGCACCTGATTATGACATACTCTGTCTTCCAGGGGGTTCCTAGCATCACTTGTGGGTCTTACAGACCCCCCCCACCCCATCTCCATGGACCTCTGTTGCTCCGGTCGGTCCTGATATTGTCCGTGTCAATACGTAATACATACTCCGTTGAACTTACCTAGTGAGTACGTTCCAGCGGGTCGGCTCTTTTCGCTGACTCCGTATGCTCTATCCACCACTCCCCATTCTCGGGGGAAGTGGTTATGCTGGCGACTCTGATTTAGCTCCTACAGCCTGTTTTCCTCCACAGGGCGGCTTGTCGCTAATGTTCGAGTTCTTGGTCGCTGCAGTGGGACACCCCCCTCTGGTAGGTGTCCTGCCCTGGAGCTAGCTTGGCAGTTGCGCCTGTTCAGCGCCCTTCCAGATAGGGTTCTTTCTATGGATAGTATCGGGCCTCTCCCTCAGTTTTTTGCGTTGCGGGGGCAAGGGCTGGCTACCACTGTGGTAGCTGTATTATTTTCCCTATATGCTTGGGTTCTTACTGCACAGCCCCTCGCTAGGCGGTGGACTCTTTACCACCGGATCGGTGGCTTCTACGGGTGTTCCCTCCTCTGCTGAGATTTGGGATTGACATTGCAGTGTGACTTCCCTTGCCTGGCTTCCTTCTCGGGCGGAGTTCTTTTGGCACCGCCGCTTGATCTTTGGCTACTTCTGTATAGCGTCGGTCTCTTACAGGGTAGGGGCTTAGACCTAGCTTCTCCTGTCTTCCCCATATGGCTCATGGTTCATTGTCACCCCGTATGCCTTGGTAGTTCCTATGTTGCTACCTTCCCTCACCTGCGTTGCACGGGGTATTCGTTTGGTGCCTTTCCATTCCAGACACGATCTGGTCCCAACTGGTGGGCTGTGCCGCTCTCCACACTTTTCCTTTTACAGGGACTCTTCCATTGGTCCGGGTGTGCTAACGGTATCTGCACAAGGACTTCCGCCTTCTCTCCAGAGCCAGAGTCCCGGAAGCATCCGCCATGGAGGTCCTGGTTCTCCTTGGCGGGAGTTTTTTCCCCCTCCTTCTCAGGGTTCTACGGAAGGTCCGGATGGAGGACATTCAGACATATCCTAGTCGCTCTGTAACTGACTCGTCGTTCGGGCACGCCGACCTCGTTCTCCTGGAGACGTCCCTGGTCACTGCCACTCAGAGACGTCCTTCTTTCAAGAGGTTCAGTCTTATGTGATTTTTTCAATGATGGCGTGGCTATTGAGACCGCCGTTCTAACGTGGAGTTTTTTTTTCGACAGATATCTTTCTCTCTATGATTCAGGACAGGAGTTCTGCATCGCCAGTATCTATTTTGGGACCTGCAGGTCCTTCTGAGGCTTCTCTGAAGCCAAGACGTCCCCCTCACTTTGGGGTTTTTTCTCCCTCCCTTCTACTTTAAGGGTTGGACCTTTTGTTTAGCCCTTGTTTCCTTGATGGGTCAGGTGTTGGCTCTTCCTTCTTGGGCAGCCTTCCAGGTTCCCTGGTGCCGTGGGAATCTTCTTTCAAGGAGTGGCACATGTGGCTCCTCTGTCTCGTCTTTACAGCCTTGGGATCTGAATATGGTTTCCTTTCCTTCACGCCCTACGGAAGGGAGTCACGTTATGGACGTTGTCAGTGCTCTACTTATTATTAGCAGCCTCCAGTCCCTTTCGGCGTACAGATCCCCTTTTTCCGTCAGGAGGGTCATCGCTGGGGATTAGTGGCCCCCAAAGGGCGACTGCACGTTGGATTCGGTCTGGCAGTGCTACAGCTTACCGTGCTCGGAGCAGGGCTCCACCCTTAGGTGTCACGGCTCACACCCCAAAAGTGATGGACGTTTTCTCGGGTTAGGCGAAATCGCGCTTTTGGCTGCAGAGTAATGTAAGGTGGATCCAGTCCTCCTTGCACAGGTTCGCAAGTGGTTGCCAGGTGCATACTTATGCATCGATGGTCGCGGCGTGGGCCGCGGGTCTGCAGGCGACAGTTCTTAGTTGACTGCACGGGCTTGCTTCATGGGTCTGTGGTTCTTTCCCTCCCTGTTGGACTGCTCTCGGACGTCCCATGGTCTCTGTGTCCCCCAATGAATATGTGCGAGAAAACAAGATTTTTGTATAACTTACCAGTAAAATCTCTTTCTCGCTCTTCATTGGGGGACACAGCACCCACCCAGTATTGTTGTTCGGCCACAGTTGTGGCTGTTGCTGGTTAGAACCTGGTTCGGTTCTTGGCATTATTACTGTTCCACATTGTTTTGTTGGTTTACTTGCTTCTCCTACTGCTTCTCACAAACTGAAGCTCTCTCTCCAGGCTGGAGGGGGTATAGCTGCCAGGGGAGGAGCTAACAGCTTTTTACTAGTGTCAGCGCCTCCTAGAGGACATAGCTATACCCAGGTCTCTGTGTCCCCCAATGAAGAGCGAGAAAGAGATTTTACTGGTAAGTTATACAAAAATCTCGTTTTCCCATTCAAGTGCACAGACACTGCACTATGAACAGAGCTATCCGCCTCCGGCCAGCGGCAGCCGATAAAGGCTGATCAGGGGTGAGGGAGGTGGGTTGTCCCATTAAGACAACTTATCCCCTATCCACAGGATAAGGAATAAGTATCTGATTGGATGGAGTCCCCGCTGATCGCGAGAATGGGGCCTGTACTCCACCCGTTTCAATGGAGAAGCGGTTACTCATGTGCACTGCTGCTCTATTAAACTCCTGTTCTTTTCATTTGTGGGAGCCCTACCCAGAAGACTACTGCAGATCAGACACTTACACCCTATGGACAGGATACGGATAAGTTGCCTTAATAGGACGAAGCCTTTATGGCAAATCTGCATGTGTGTTTTACAAATAATCCATGGCAGAAATTTGACATCTGGATTTTTGCTCCGGCTGTACCGACTATTCCCCTCAGTCTTATCTAGGCTTTTTAACAAAATGACTGCTGATGAATATTTGTGAGGGATGCCACCTGTGTCCTCTTTGAATACAGGGTTTGCCAGTTGATTGGTCGAACAGTTGTCCTTATATACTCAGGTGAGCTGTAGTGAATCTTCAGCCGCATAAGGCCTTTGTAGCATAAAAAATTACCTGTGGTCTTTCCTGACAAAATGGGCTCCCTGCTGTTCCTCCTCTGCGAAATGGGGTGCCTGTATCATCATAAGGGTATCTCCTCATGCGTTAGATTTGTTGCAGGAATCTCAGTGACTGTTACATCCAGGATTGTCAGATGCAGAAACATACCGTAAGAATTCCCTTTTAGAAAAATGTCAGAGCCACAATATAGATAGTGCATGTGTGCAATGAAAGTTCTTGCTGTATATGATGCGCATGTCCATAAGCCACCATGTCCTTTTGGCATATGCTGTGCCAGTAGACGTCGGTATACCCTTTATTTTTATTTTTCAGGTTTTTCTTTTCACTTTCCTATTTAGGGACACATATATTGTGTGGTATATATTATCTTTAATGGGAGTTAATGTATGATGTATGCCACCATATGCCTATACAGTGGCATGCATCAGAGATATACGTCTGAGAATGCTTATGACCTATAACTGCAAAAAAGCCAAAGAATGAGTTGTTAAGAGCGTCTTATGCTGTAATTACTTATGACTCTCACAAAGAATGTGACGTTTTGTCTTTGTGTTTTGTAAGTGAGGATGCAAGTTATGTCCCCCCTCAGCCTGTTGCACGAAGTCTAAACAGCGATATCTCTTACTTTGGTGTTGGAGGAAAGCAAGCAGTTTTCTTTATGGGTCATTCCACTCGTGTAAGTATATTTCATTATAAGCACATTTCTAAACCCTACTGTTGACATGCAAGAAACAGCTTTAAAATAAGACTAAATTCACACCATGTCTGTCATGTTTTATCAGCTTATTCAATGATGTGCCTGTAGATTTTAGTAGCCAATTGTATGCTAATAGTTTCCTTTAAGCTTATGTTGGACTGGTATACATCATAGTACACCAGCTTCAACTTTACTTAAAGGCAATGGACACCTTTGGTAGCAATCATTTATGACTGCATTTTAATCATTTTGTGATAACAATCAATTTTTCAATTGGTCTTTATAAAGAATTTTCACAAATATTTTTACTCTACAGCTTTCAGTTTCATTGCATTTGCAGACTATTCCATTCTGCCTTATAGTGAATCATCAAGCTCTGACTGCTTGATCTCTAGCCTTTATCTGTCCTTTCCTGGCAGCTTATACAGATTCATTATACCGTAGCTAAATTCTTATCAGTTTGCTGATGAAGGCTACAGATCAAGCCATCAAGAGCACCTTGATGGATTCACTGTAAAGCAGAATACAGCAGTCTGCAAATGCACTGAAACTAAAAGCTATATAGGAAAAACTGTTAACATTTTTTTAACAAAGACCAGTTGAAAAAAATATATATTTTTGCTCGCAGTAGCTTTTACTAGGCCATGTGATGTCACATTCATTAGTCACATGGCCTAGGGCCTGGGGCAGCTCAGCCCAATTGAAATGAATGAGGCTGAGCTGTGATCCCAAGTGCAGCTGCTATACAATGTACACAGCATATGCCAGCTCCATTATGAAGCTGACACCCACCTTCAACAACTGGCATCTAAGGTAACTCCAGTTTAACTCCTCAGATGTTGTGGTCAGTTGCGATTAGTTCATTACCTGCTTCCCTTGTGTCATGTCAAACGGTCACGTGATGCAAGGGAGCTGCCGCAGCATCAAATCTGAAGTTTACATCCTGCGAGTCGAGCAGGAAAGCAGGTAAGTATGCTTGCCCTTGCAGGTCTGCCAAACAAGGGGGGTAGATTTGCCAAACCCCCCCAAAGGTGCACAACCGTTTAAAGAAGACCCATCACATCTACTGACATGTCTATTGTAGTAACTACTTTAGTTCGCCATTCGGTAACTGATCTGGAGCATCTTTTCTTGTAACTGCACCATTCTTGTATTACTCCTGAATGATGAATAAAGGCACCACTGGGTGTTACCAATTGGGGGTGGGTGTCTATGCACAGTTTAACACTATCCAATTAGTGATGCCAATGTCAGACTGTAGGATTATGTGTATCATGTTTTAGGCTTTGGAGAATCTAATGGTGGTTTCAATATTTTTTGGTGGTAAATTTAGCTGTTTCTCAATGTTTTATTTGCTTTCTTTGTAATAAGCATACAGTATCTTTTGCAGTTGTAAATATGGATGTTATTTTGTTTAAGATCATTACAAAGACATCAGACTCCCAAGATATCCATGAATTTTTACTTTCCAAAGATGATTTTGAGAAGAAAGAGAAGAACAAGGAATCTATTTACAGTGGCTACATAAGAAACAGAAAGGTAGGAACAGTGTAAAAGTCTCTGGCTGCCTGGATTAAAGGGGTATTCCGTTTGTTAACTTATCCCATGTCCACACGGTATGGCATAACTATTAGATCAGTGGGGGTCCTACTGCTGGAAATTAACGGAGTGGCATTGAACATGCTCAATCTGCTGTTTCATATGGAATACCCCTTTAACCACTTAAGGACCACAGGTTTATTCCCCACTAGTGACCAGGCCATTTTTTACAAATCGGCACTTCACAAATTTAACGGTTTATTGCTCGGTCATGCAACTTGGCACCCAAAAGAATTTTACCTCCTTTTCTTCTCACAAATACAGCTTTCTTTTGGTGGTATTTGATTGCTGCTAAGATTTTTAGTTTTTTCCGATATTAATAAAAAAAAAGTGTATTTTTAACTTTATCTGGTTAAATTGTTCAAATATAATTACATTTCTATACAAGTTTGTGTCAGAATTTATTGTGCTACATGTCTTTGATAAAAAAAAAAAATCCAATAAGTGTATATTTATTGGTTTGCGCAAAAGTTATAGCGTTTACAAACTATGGTACAAAAATGTGAATTTCTGCATTTTGAAGCAGCTCTGACTTTCTGAGCACCTGTCATGTTTCTTGAGGGGCTAGAATGCCAGGATAGTATAAATACCCCACAAGTGACCCCATTTTGGAAAGAAGACACCCCAAGGTATTCCGTGAGGGGCATGGCGAGTTCCTAGAATTTTAATTTTTTTGGCACAAGTTAGCGGAAATTGATGTATTATTATTATTATTATTATTATTATTATTATTATTAATAATTTTTTTTTTTTTCTTACAAAGTCTCATATTCCACTAACTTGTGACAAAAAATTAAATTTTACATGAACTCGCCATGCTCCTCACGAAATACCTTGGGGTGTCTTTCCAAAATGGGGTCACTTGTGGGGTATTTATACTGCCCTGGCATTTTAGGGGACCTAAAGCGTGAGAAGTAGTTTGGAATCCAAATGCATAAAAAATGCCCTGTGAAATCCTAAAGGTGCTCTTTAGAATTTGGGCCCATTTGCGCACCTAGGCTGCAAAAAAATGTCACACATGTGGTATCGCCGTGCTCAGAAGAAGTAGGGCAATGTGTTTTGGGGTGTATTTTTACATATACCCATGCTGGGTGAGAGAAATATCTCTGTAAAAGACAACTTTTCCCATTTTTTTATACAAAGTTGTCATTTTACAGAGATATTTCTCTCACCCAGCATGGGTATATGTAAAAAGACTCCCCAAAACACATTGCCCAACTTCTCCTGAGTACGGCGATACCACATGTGTGACACTTTTTTGCAGCCTAGGTGCGCAAAGGGGCCCAAATTCTAAAGAGCACCTTTAGGATTTCACAGGGCATTTTTTACGCTATTGGAATCCGAATTACTTCTCACGCTTTAGGTCCCTTAAAATGCCAGGGCAGTATAAATACCCCACAAGTGACCCCATTTTGGAAAGAAGACACCCCAAGGTATTCCGTGAGGGGCATGGCGAGTTCCTCGAATTTTTATTTTTTTGGCACAAGTTAGCGGAAAATTATGTATTTTTATCTTTTTTTCTTTTTTTTTCTTACAAAGTCTCATATACCACTAACTTGTGACAAAAAATAAAATATTACATGAACTCGCCATGCCCCTCACGAAATACCTTGGGGTGTCTTCTTTCCAAAATGGGGTCACTTGTGGGGTATTTATACTGCCCTGGCATTTTAGGGGACCTAAAGCGTGAGAAGTAGTTTGGAATCCAAATGCGTAAAAAATGCCCTGTGAAATCCTAAAGGTGCTCTTTAGAATTTGGGCCCCTTTGCGCACCTAGGCTGCAAAAAAGTGTCACACATGTGGTATCGCCGTACTCAGAAGAAGTAGGGCAATGTGTTTTGGGGTGTATTTTTACATATACCCATGCTGGGTGAGAGAAATATCTCTGTAAAAGACAACTTTTCCCATTTTTTTTATACAAAGTTGTCATTTTACAGAGATATTTCTCTCACCCAGCATGGGAATATGTAAAAATACACCCCAAAACACATTGCCCTACTTCTTCTGAGTACGGCGATACCACATATGTGACACTTTTTTGCAACTTAGGTGTGCAAAGGGGCCGAAAGTCCAACGAGTACCTTTTAGGAGGGCATTTTTAGACATTTGGATTCCAGACTTCTTCTCACGCTTTAGGGCCCCTAAAATGCAAGGGCAGTATAAATACCCCACATGTGACTCCATTTTGGAAAGAAGACACCCCAAGGTATTCCGTGAGGGGCATGGCGAGTTCATAGAAGATTTTTTTTTTTTGGCACAAGTTAGCGGAAATTGATTTTTTTTTTGTTTTTTCTCACAAAGTCTCCCTTTCCGCTAACTTGGGACAAAAAGTTCAATCTTTCATGGACTTAATATGCCCCTCAGCGAATACCTTGGGGTGTCTTCTTTCCAAAATGGGGTCATTTGTGGGGTGTTTGTACTGCCCTGGAATTTGAGGGTCTCTGCAATCATTACATGTATGGCCAGCATTAGGATTTTCTGCTATTCTCCTTAGGCTGGTTTCACACTTGCGTTGTCCGGATCCGGCGTGTACTCCATTTGCCGGAATTACACGCCGCATCCGGAAAAACGCAAGTGAACTGAAAGCATTTGAAGACGGATCCGTCTTCAAAATGCGTTCAGTGTTACTATGGCACCCAGGACGCTATTAAAGTCCTGGTTGCCATAGTAGTAGTGGGGAGCGGGGGAGCAGTATACTTACAGTCCGTGCGGCTCTCGGGGCGCTCCAGAATGACGTCCGAGCGCCCCATGCGCATGGATGACGTGTCCATGCGACACGTCATCAATGAGCGTGGGGCACCCTGACGTCACTCTGGAGCGCCCGGGGAGCCGCACGGACGGTAAGTATACTGCTCCCCCGCTCCCCACTACACTTTACCATGGCTGCCAGGACTTTAGCGTCTTGGCAGCCATGGTAACCATTCAGAAAAAGCTAAACGTCGGATCCGGCAATGCGCCGAAACGACGTTTAGCTTAAGGCCGGATCCGGATTAATGCCTTTCAATGGTCATTAATTCCGGATGCGACCTTGCGGCAAGTGTTCCGGATTTTTGGCCGGACCAAAAAGCGCAGCATGCTGCGGTATTTTCTCCGGCCAAAAAACGTTCCGTTCCGGAACTGAAGGCATCCTGATGCATCCTGAACGGATTTCTCTCCATTCAGAATGCATGGGGATAATCCTGATCAGGATTCTTCCGGCATAGAGCCCCGACGACGGAACTCTATGCCGGAAGAAAAGAACGCAAGTGTGAAAGAGCCCTTATATTGAGCATACAGGTAATGAGATTTTTTTTTCCCGTTAAGCCTCTGGGCTGAAAGAAAAAATTAACGGCACAGATTTCTTCATTCGCATCGATCAATGTGGATGAAAAAATCTCTGCCAAAAAATGTGCAAAAAAAAAAAGGAGGGGAAAGGCGTCTGCCAGGACATAGGAGCTCCGCCCAACATCCAAACCCACTCAGCTCGTATGCCCTGGCAAACCCGATTTCTCCATTCACATCAATCGATGTGGATGAATAAATCATTGCCGGAATTATTATTATTTTTTTTTTTATACAAAGTGTTTGCCAAAGCATATGAACACCCCCCCTCAGCTCATAAGCCTCGGCAAATGTATCTTTTTTACTGCAGAGGAGAAATCTCGTCTTGCAGCGCCGCATACACCGACTTTTGTGTAATCTGACAGCAGCGCAATGCACATCAGTGCTGCAGCTGCTTGATCGCTTGGTCCATCTAAAAGGTAAAAAACAAAACAAAAAAAAAAAACAGGCCACAACGCAATAAATTTATTAACATTAACTTTATATAACATTTGAACAGAACATTAACTTTTATGAACTTTATTGAACTTTTGAAACAGAACATTAACTTTTTTGCTTACCTGTGATTTTTTTAATTTATTTTTTACCTTTAGAGGACAAACCTCTCCTTCCCCATGGGACAATGAGCAAAGCGCAAATCGCCCAGAGATGTGGCGAAGTACATTATGCACTTTGTCCCAGGTGAAAGGAGAGGTTTGTGGCAGCTCTGTGTGAAAGGGCCCTAAGACCCCTGTGTGCCTGTCCTGTGTCACGCAATCCTTACACTAATAGTGTACCTTTTGTGTGGAACTTGCGGAAAAACTCACCTATGCATAGGGCAGGCTGGTCAGGACAGTCAGGACAAAAAAAGGTGGTGTCACGCCTTATTCCACCCCTGCTACAGACACTGCATCTTTTTCTTGGGGAACGTTGAGTTGGGGTACCAGGATAGACACTGGGGAAGTGTCTGCCATGTAGCCGGCTCACTACATCAGGGACTTGGGACACGGACCCTCCTGGATACAGGATTTCCGAAATGATCTCTTCCTGGAATTTTAGGAAGGATCCTGTTCTCCCAGCCTTACTGTAGAGAACAAAACTATTATATACAGCCAATTGAATTAAATATACAGACACCTTCTTATACCAGCGTTTGGTGCGGCGGGAAACTAAATAGGGAGCCAACATCTGGTCATTGAAGTCCTCCCCTCCCATGTGAAGGTTATAGTCGTGGACAGAGAGGGGTTTCACAATGACTCCAGTTGCCCTTTCAATTTGGACAGTCGTTTCTGCGTGAATGGTGGACAGAAGGTAAACGTCCCTCTTGTCCCTCCACTTCACCGCGAGCAGTTCTTGGTCACACAAGGCAGCCCTCTCCCCCCGTGCAAGTCGGGTACTAACGAGCCGTTGGGGGAAGCCCCGGCGACTAGGTTGCGCGGTGCCACAGCATTGAATTCGGACTAGATGTAAGTGCCGAAAGAGGGCCATGCTTGAGTAAAAATTGTCCACGTATAAGTGGTACCCCTTGTGGAGTAAGGGTGACACCAAGTCCCAGACAATCTTGCCACTGCTCCCCAGGTAGTCAGGACATCCGACCGGCTCCAGTTTTGAGTCTTTTCCCTCATAGACCCTAAAACGATATGTATAGCCTGTGGCCCTTTCACAGAGCTTATACCGTTTGACCCCATACCGGGCGCGCTTGCTGGGGATGTACTGTTTGATGCCAAGGCGCCCGGTAAAATGTACTAGGGACTCGTCTATGCAGATGTTTTGATTAGGGGTATACGCATCTGCAAATCTGGATGACAAATGGTCTATGAGGGGCCGAATTTTGTGGAGCCGGTCATAAGCAAGGTGGCCTCTTGGATGACAGGTGTGATTGTCAGCGAAATGCATAAAGCACATGATGACCTCAAAACGTGCCCTGGACATTGCAGCAGAGAACATGGGCATGTAATGTATTAAGTCTTTAGACCAATATGACCGCAATACATTTTTTTTAGTTAGACCCATGCTGAGGATAAGGCCCAAAAAAAATTTAAACTGTGACTGGTTTCCACCGGTAAGGCTGGGCATAGAAGTTTTCCGGATTGGCGGTAATAAACTGTGTGGCGTAGCGGTTGGTTTCTGCCACAACTAGGTCATAGAGGTCCGCGGTGAAGAACAGCTGAAAAAACTCTAGGGCTGATTCTAAATGAGCTGTCTCCACGTGAACTCCAGACTGGGCGCTGAAAGGGGGCAATACGGGTGCGGCGGAAGGAGGGGTGTGCCAATTAGGATTTGCCAGCACCTCTGGGAGACTAAGGGTTCTACGGGCCTGTGAACGCGGTGGCTGCGACGGGGGAGTTACTGCACGTGCCACCTACCAGCTTGAACTGCCCTTCTGGTGCTCGCCACTTCACCAGGGAATACGGCAGTGCTGGTAGAAGGTCCAGGATGTGCTGCGCTGCTGGTGTATCCCGCACCATAAACAAGATCAGCGCTAGCACCCCTCTGCTGCAAATGAGGCTCATCATGCGGGGTATGCAGAATTCTGACATGGGATCGGGTACGCCTGACCGTAGCAGGGACCTCAACCTCGTCATCTTCGCTAGCGGTTAGAGTGCCACTGCTGTCTACAGGTTCATATTCTGAACCACTGGATTCAGGTGACCCAAATGTACTGATATAGATCTGATTGCGATCAATCTTGATCACTTACAGATACTATATAGTACTAGTGCTGATTAGCGACAGCGATGACGCTAATCAGCGACTAATCAGTGACTGCGGTGGGCTGGGTGCTAACTACCTAGCAAGTAGCTAACTACCTGGCGGTGATGAGGGACCCTTACAGGGGGGTGATCAATGACAGGGGGGTGATCAGGGTGATCAGGGAGTCTAATATGGGTGATCAAGTGCTAAATAAGGGGTTAATAAGTGACAGGGTAATGTGTAATGTGTATGTGTGCTACTTACAGAGCTGCCTGTGTCCTCTGGTGGTCGATCCAAGCAAAAGAAACCACCAGAGGAGCAGGTAGCAGGTATATCAGACGCTATTTTCAAAATAGCGTCTGACATACCCATTTCATTAATCATTTCAAAAATCCAGAGCCTGCCAGCCAATGATCGCGGCCGGCAGGCTGCAGATGAACTTGTGAACTGCGCGATCCTGTGAACGCGCCTCACAGGAAATCTCTGCTCACGGCGTTAGTGTGACCTGGGAGAGCCACCGCAATCACGCCTTTCGGCGTTAGCGAGACGGGAGGTGGTTAAAGAGGTTTTCCGGAACTCATCTGGTCTTGCAAACCCACCTTAATTATAAATATCATGCCTGTAGGAAAAAGTTTGTAATATATTAACTGTTCCAAAGTTGCATGTATTCGCTTCCCAGGAATCTGGAATCTGGTGATGTGATGAGTCTCCTCTGAAAATCCATCTTCTGCCGATGTCATTGCCTTTACCAGGCTTCCAACCTAGGTTATATGCGGGAGATCACCAGAAATATTCTTCATCCTGGAGCATGCACTGATGAGGTAGATTCAAGAGTTTGCATATGTGCCAGAGAGAGGAATAGTTCTGGGCCCCATCCACAGCAGCATCCATAGTACAGGCCAGAAACTTGTGAACGTGACATTGGCAGAAGGTGGATTTTCAGATTTTATTTTATTTTTTTATTGTGAAGCAAACCACAAATAGGACAAAATAACAGAAAAAGTCAATGTGCATAACTATTCAACCCCCTAAAGTTAATACTTTGTAGAGCCACCTTTTGCGGCAAACACAGCTCTCCAAGTCGCTTTGGATAAGTCTCTATGAGCTTGCCTCATCTTACCACTTGCAAAACTGCTCCAGCTCCTTCAAGTTGGATGGTTTGCACTTGTGAACAGCAATCTTTAAGTCTGACCACAGATTTTTTTTATTGGATTGAGATCTGGGCTTTGACTAGGCCATGTTTCCCCCTAAACCACTCAAGTGCTGCTTTAGCAGTGTGTTTGGGGTCATTGTCCTGCCGGAAGGTGAACCTCCGTCCTAGCCTCAAATCATGCACAGAGTGGTGTAGGTTTTGCTCAAGAATATCCCTGAATTTAGCACCATCCATCCTTCTCTCAACTCTGACCAGTTTCCCAGTCCCATCCCCCCAGCATGATGCTGCCACCACCATGTCTCACTGTGGGGATGGTGTTCTTTCGGTGATGTCATGGTGTGCGCCAGACATAGCGTTTTCTTTGATGGCCAAAAAGTTCAATTTTAGTCTCATCAGACCAGAGCACCTTCCTCCATACATTTTGGGAGTCTCCCACATGCCTTTTCGCAAACTGACAACGTGCCTTTTTGTTTTTTAGCTGAAAGTAATGGCTTTCTTCTGGCCACTGTGCCATGAAGCCCAACTCTATGGAGTGTACAGCTTATTGTCGTTCTATGTACAGATACTCCAGTCTCTGCTGTGTAACTCTGCAGCTCCTCCAGGGTTACCTTGGGTCTCTGTGCTGCCTCTCTGATTAATGCCCTCCTTGCCCGGTCCGTGAGTTTGGTGGGCGGCCGTCTTTTGGCAGGTTTGCTGTTGTGCCATGTTCTTTCCATTTGGTTATGATAGATTTGATGGTGCTCCTGGGGATCATCAAAGATTTGGATATTTTTTTATAACCTAACCCTGACTTGTACTTCAACTACAACATCATTGTCCCTTGCTTGTTTGGAGAGTTCCTTAGTCTTCATGGCAGTGTTTGGTTAGTGATGCCTCTTTCTTAGGTGTTGCAGCCTCTGGGGCCTTTCAAAAATGGTGTGTATATTTAATGACAGATGATGTGACACTTAGATTCCACACAGGTGAACATCATCTCACTAATTATGTGACTTCTGAAGGTAATTGGTAGCCACCAGATCTTTTTATGGGCTTCCTAACAAAGGGGGTGAATACATACGCACATGGCAATTTTCTGTTTTCTATTTTCCCCATGCCTCCACAACGGCACTATGTGGAGGGTTATCCCGCCTTCTTCAGGGACAGGAAATAGTTTTGAGACCAGTCAATAAAGGGCCCCCTCCCTCTTACCTCTCCAATTGTTTTCCTGTCCCTCGGAAGGTCGGGAACTCGTGGACCAGCTAGAACTTGCGCGGTTTTCAGGTTTGTTATCCCGGCGCTGCCGGAGGGCCGTCGCAGGGGGAAGGATCGCGGGACACGGCAGAGTGGTCCCTCCTTTCCCAAAGGTGTAATCCCAGCATGGGCTGGTCACCCCGGGCTTTATCCCCGTGTTCCAGGCTGGAACCGGCGTCTCTGTGTGGCTTAGGGGAGCGTTCCTGGGTCTGGGAACGCTCCTATAGCCTACGTGCGCGCCACAGTGACGCGGGTCATTGCGTCATCACGAGTGGCCCTGCGGCGCATAGGAAGGGGACGGAGCTCCACAACGTTACAGGAAGAAAAGGAGTGCTGGCTGCCGGCGTCCTCGTGCAGCTAGCCAAGCGTTCATCTGACTAAGGATGATGCAAGCTGAAGGAGACTCCCCCAGGAAGCCCACAGACACCTCCAGGCCTTCTAGCCCGGTAAGCCTCCTCCCTGTTCAATGTATGTGGGTGTATGAAGCAGTATTAAGTTAAGTTAGGCTTGCACCCGTTTCTTTTTTTTGGTGGCGGTTTCGAAAAAGAAAAAAAAAGAAAAAATTTAAGTGGGACTCATTTTGGCCATTTTATGTCTCCGAGGGGAGAGAAACCTCTAAAAGGGAACTGTCCATCAAAAAGAAGTGTGCCATATGCAAGAAAAAACCTTTATGTCAGAATTGTTGTGACATAGTGGTCTCAGAGGAAACCCCTTCCCTAGTGGAAAGTCTGAGAAGCATGATTAAAGAAGAAGTGGGGGCAGCCGTAGAAGCGAAGCTATCTACCATACCGCCCAGACCTTCCACTTTTAGTGCCCCCTATTATGGAGCAAGATTCTGACCTAAATTTTATCCGGTTCAGACTCTGATATTTCGGAAGACGTCTATGGCCGACTTCTGTGTTCAATTGAAGAGACTGAATCCTTGTTAAAAACTATCAGAGCCACCATAAATTTAGAAGAACCAAGAGAGCCACTGTCTGTACAAGATCAGATGTTCGCAGCTCTGGGGGACAAGAAAAAACGAGTATTTCCTGTCCATGTTAATATCAAATCCTTAATCCAAGCTGGGTGGAAAGAGCCTGAAAAAAAAAAAAACAATCCGCCTCTAAGATATTTAAGAGAAAATATCCTTTTGCAGAAGAGGACTCGGCCACCTGGGATAAGAATCCTAGAGTGGATGCCCCCGTGGCAAGGATTTCAAAAAAATCTGCCTTACCCTTTGAAGATCTGGGACTTCTTAAGGATCCCATGGATAAAAAATGTGAAAGTCTCCTAAAGAAGACGTGGGAATCATCCACCGCTATGTTGAGACCAGGTATCTCAGCAACTTACACCGCCAGAACCCTGTCTCTGTTGTTGGGACAGTTAGAGAAGCATATTGAATCCGGCACCCCTAGAGAAGACTTCCTTTCCTCAATCCCTATGCTGAAGCAGGCTGCCAATTTTACTGCCGATGCTTCGGCAGACATAGTAAAGCTATCAGCCAGAACAGCCGCCCGGTCCAACGCTTCACGAAGAGCAATATGGTTTCGTACCTGGTCAGGGGATACGGCGTCAAAAAATAAGCTCTGTTCTTTGCCATGTGAAGGGGATAGAGTATTTGGCACGGCTCTTGATGATATCCTAGAAAAGGCATCGGATAGGAAAAAAAGGCTTTCCCACCGAATCAAAGTTTTTTTTTTTTTACAAGAGGCGTTCCTTTCGGCCCCAGAAACGTGGTAGATTTGACCAAAAGAAGAAGGATTCAGGACTGTCATGGCAGTCTACCAGAGGAAAGGGATTCTTGTTTACCCCCGACAAGTCCACCCGTACATCCTCCCAATAACGCCAGAAGGGCCGTAGGGGGAATGCTCAGTTTCTGTCACTCTGCCTGGGAAAATATCCAAGCCTGCCCCTGGGTACTAGAAGTGATAGAAAAAGGATACAGCCTGGAGTTCAGTCATTATCCACCAGACCGGTATATGGAGAACACAAAATTGAAAGTGGAAAACCAGAAAGCAATGGACCTACAAATATCGCTCCTGCTAGAAAAGAGGGCCATCGTTCCTGTACCATTGGAAGAACAGAGAGAAGGATTCTATTCAATGATCTTTCTAGTAAGGAAACCGAACGGCTCCTTCAGAGCGATAATAAATTTGAAAACCTTAAACAAGTACATAGTGTACAAGAAATTCAAAATGTAAACGATAAGATTAGTGACCAACCTCCTTCCAAAAGATTGTTACACGGTAACATTAGACCTGGCAGATGCCTATTACCATGTTCCAATCCGAAAAAAAGACCAGAAGCTTATTGAGGGCGGCGGTATGGTTCCTAGGGTCTCTATGCCACTATCAGTTCCAGGTTCTTCCATTTGGCCTCAGTTCCGCTCCGAGACTGTTCACAAAAATCATGACGGAAGTGGCAAAACATTTTCATTTGGCAGAGATTTTATTCATCCCATACCTGGACGACTTCTTGATCGCTGCCCCAACGGCCGGCCTAGGATGGATAGTAAACTGGGAAAAATCATGTCTGCTTCCCTCACGAAGAAGGATATTTTTGGGATTTCTACTAGACTCCTTTCTTCCAGAACAAAAACGGGACACCTTAATTTCCAACACCGAGAAGTTCCGAAAACAGAGGCTTGCCTCTTTCCGGGATATGATGACAATCCTGGGTCTTATGACTTCGACAATCCCATCGGTAAAATGGGCCCAGTACCATACAAGAACACTTCAGGCCTTTCTTCTAAAAAACTGGGACAAAAAACAAACATCCTTAAACAAAAGGATAAAAATCCCATCACATGTAAAAACATCCTTATTTTGGTGGACAAACAGTACAAATCTTTCCCAAGGCGTGGCATGGAGGCAGACGAATCAGGTCGTCATTACTAACGGACCCCAGCCAACAGGGGTGGGGAGCCCACATGGAAAAGCAGTTGGAGCAGGGTCTATGGGGATCACACCTACAACAAGCTTCGTCAAACATCAGCGAGCTGACCGCGGTGTGGGAAGCCCTGAAAGCCTTCGCTCCCTTCATCCACCTGAGGAGTGTAAAAATCCTATCAGACAATTCAACGACTGTAGCCTACCTGAACAAACAGGGAGGAACAAAGTCGCTCTCTATCCTCGGTAACAGGAAAAATCCTAAATTGGGCCGAGAAAAATCTATTGTCTCTGTCCGCAGCCCATGTGAGAGGAAAAGAAAATCCAGTGGCGGACTTCCTCAGCAGAGACCGACTAAAGGCAGGAGAATGGACTCTGAACCAACAGGTCTTCAACCAAATTTGTTCCAAGTGGGGCACTCCAAGGGTCGACCTGTTTGCCACAAGGAAGAACAGACAGATCAGGGACTTTTTCTCCCTGTCAGTTCTAGATCGTCCCCTGAGAGTGGACGCCTTGTCAACACCCTGGCCCCAGCAGCTGCTCTATGCCTTTCCTCCATTTCCCCTGATTCAAAGGGTCATAGCCAAGATCATAGAGGAGAATGCCAGATCATACTAATAACCATTCTGGCCCAGAAGAACATGGTTCCTGGTACTAAAGAACCTAGCAGGGGAAGATTTTTGGATCCTCCCTCCTCGGCCGGATCTGTTACAGGGCCCAGTGGTTCATCCCCGAGTCGCCCAGCTTCGCTTAACAGCTTTGAGGCTGAAAGGCGCATGCTGAGAGGAAAAGGATTTTCAGAGGCAGTAATATCCACTCTATTGCAGAGTAGAAAACCCGTCACATCAATGATATATCGGAGAGCCTGGGAATCTTTTCTACGGTTTAACAGCAGTAAATATGATCCTTCCGGAGAACCACAGATGGCTCTAATCCTAGACTTCCTTCAGGCGGGACTCGATAAGGGACTGCCTGTAAGTACCTTAAAAGTCCAAGTAGCAGCTCTTAGTGCGTTTTTAAACAGCAAACTAATGGACATAAATGTTATCAAAAGTAGAATTCGCCCAAAACTAAGGTCTTTAGTCCCTCCCTGGGATTTAAATCTGGTACTATCCAGATTAATGTATCCGCCCTTTGAACCTATAACAGAAATCTCCTTGAGAACTTTGACTCTCAAGACAGTTTTTTTGTTAGCCATAACTACTGCAAGAAGAGTAGGGGACATCCAGGCCTTTTCCATCCTACCTCCTTATCTTATGATTCTGGAGGATAGAATCATATTAAAACATGCTCCTGAATTTCTTCCTAAGGTTGTAACTAAATTCCACTGTCAACAGGAAGTTACTCTTCCCTCCTTTTGTTCCCAGGCGACCTCAGATAAGGAAAAACTGTTTCACAACCTGGATGTTAGGAGATGCGTCCTACAGTATATGGAGGCCACGAAAGATCTAAGAAAAGCCAACCAGCTACTGGTACAATATCTGGGTCTGCATCAGGGCAAAGCTGCTAGCAAGACTTCCATCTCTAGATGGATCAAGGCCTGCATTGTTCTAGCCTACGAGACGGAAGGAGTTGCTCCTCCACCTTTATTGAAAGCCCACTCCACCAGAGCATTGGCCACATCCTGGGCTGAAGGGGCCTCGGCCTCTCTGGAAGAAATATGTTGGGCAGCCACATGGTCCAATCCTGGCACCTTTTTTAAACATTACAAATTGGACGTCTCTACAAATAGAGACTTTATCATTTGGACGCAAAGTCCTGTCGGCAGTTGTCCCACCCTGATCATGTCTCCTATGTTATTTCTCCACGTAGTGCCGTTGTGGAGGCGTGGGGAAAAGATGAAAATTACTCTTAGCAGTAATTGGATTTTCCTTTAGCCTCCACAATGGCACAAGGAATTCCCACCCAAAAAATATAAGAGAAAAAATATATATTCAATTCTTTATTATGTGACATTTGGTTCCATTACTCTCAGGTGAAAAGATCCTGACCTTGTGTTTTGAACGATACTGTCTCTATTGTTTGTTATATACCTTATGAAATTTGGATAGTTTTGCATCTATCTCTGAGTACTAGGTTACTAACTGTAGAGGGAGGGGGCCCTTTATTGACTGGTCTCAAAACTATTTCCTGTCCCTGAAGAAGGCGGGATAACCCTCCTTGTAGTGCCGTTGTGGAGGCTAAAGGAAAATCCAATTACCGGTAAGAGTAATTTTCATCTTTCTAAGCAATAGTTTTATTTCTATATTTTTCTCATTTCACTTCACCAACTTAGACTATTGTGTTCTGATCCATCACATAAAATTCAGATTAACAAAACATTGAATTTAAGGCTGTAATGTAACAAAACACGAAAAAAGTCAATGGGGGTGAAAAACTTTTGCAAGACACTGTATGTACACCTTTAGGGGCATTTTTTTTTCTTCAAATTATTGCATTGTACTCATTTTGAGCTAAAAATCATGTTTTCAGTTGGTCTTTCTTTGTACAGCCTTGAGATTTTCTAGTACCAGGCTCTGTATTTTTACCGTTTCTGTGCTCTGCTGAGGGCTCCTTACCTCTGATATCTGACCTCCTGAACACTCATTACAGCTCAATTCTTATCTTAATCATAAGAATATGAAGTCACTTGTTTATTATATGCTCTCGGATGAATGTCTATGTACCATACCTAATTTGTTAAACTTTAATAAAACGAGTTTAAAATAAATGATAAGAATGTGGCTTAAATAAAGGCCTCTTTACAGTGGCCAATTTAGCAGGCGATTGTCGAGAAGGAGACCACTACATTTGCATGCAGCAATCTCCTCCACAGTATGGGGAGGAGTGATCTCTAATGCCTTCACTTGTCCCCATACAGACTCATTATTTACCAGCAGCAGATTCTGTTTAAACAACATGATCTGCTACCGGTAAACAATTTTTGTGACCGCATGAATCATGTGATTACCCCATGAATGAGCGGTTCGCTCAATCATCAGGTAATTGGCGGCACCTTTACACTGCCAGATAATCGTAATAATGGTATCGATCTTCTGGCCGAGAATCGGCCTGTGTAAAAGGCCTTTAAGTGTTTATGACCTTTTTAGTAAGGGCTCATGCACATGAGCGTAATGGCGGTCTGCAATGCATTGGCATCGGCCGTGTGCGCTTTGTTTGCGGATGTGGACCCATTGACTATTCTGGGTCTGCGATCTGCAACATACGGCCAAATATAGAACATGTTCTATAATTTGCGGTTCGGAGAAACGGACCCTTGTGCTATCATGGGCTTCGGATCCGTGTCTCCGCTCCACAAAAGAAAGGTGAATTCCTATCTTCAGGCATATCTTGCCGATTGTGGACCCATTCAAGTCAGTTTATGGTCCGCAATTCAGGCACTGAGCCAGTAGGCTTAGTGTGTTTGACCACTAATTTAGAGATAAGGTTTATTAGATGACCAGCACAAAGTACAAAGGATTCACACAGCTAGACAAACAGTTAACCCTTCATGACAGGCTGAATATTTTTAATAAAGACCAATTGAAAAAATTATTTTTAGAACAAAATGAGTAAAATGCAAAAATTGCCCCTGAAGGAGTACATATCCTTTAAGTTGTTAAATATATGCTTGCTTTATCTTGTAAGACCGTATTTCTGTTTTATTTTTGTAGCCCGCTGATTTTTCACATGTTACAGAGGATGATAAGAACCTGCGTAACCTCATCATGGAGGAGAAGGATAAAGAAAGCTTCACTGCAGTTATTGTTACTGGTGTTCAGCCCGTACATATACAATATTTAAAAAATTTCCTTCATCTATGGGCTTCACAGCTAGCGTGAGTAGGGAATGCCCATCTTAAATTTTGGTACATTTTAAAGCTCTTTCTGTATTTCATTTAGTTGTTTCTTCTGTGTAAAAGCAAATGTTTTTTTTCCTAGACATATCTATCATTACTATATGCATGGGCCTAAAGGAAATGTATTGGGTAAACCGAAAACCATACCTATTGACATTGAGGTATTTGTCCTTATAAGTACATTTGTTGGGCATTATATTGCTATATAATACTTATTTTTACTTAACCAGAGCAAAATATTTCTGTGCAGGAGCAATTTAAAGAGGACCTTTCATGGGTCCAGACATTATGAAATAACTACCAGGATATGTAGGGTATAGTGCATTGATGTAATATTGCTTACTGTTTTTTTCTGGGCGCCGCTACGTTTGCCCGCTGTGCCCCCCTGCAGGTTTCCCTCCTGGTATGCTAATGATTAGCATTGGTACAGGGAGGAGGAGACTGCCTTGTTTCCAGGGAGAAAAAAAAACCTCACCTTCTCCCTGGCTGTGACGCTCTCCTTTGCAGGGGGCACAACGGGCGAACGGAGTGGCGCCCAGAAAAAACTGTAAGCAATATTACTTCAGCGCACTATACCCTACATTTCCTGGTAGTTATTTCATAATGTCTGGACCCATGAAAGGTCCTCCTTTTAAATCTTTTCTCATGTTTTAAGGTAGTTTGTTCAATAAATAATACCCGTAAATAATCCTCTAATTCTCCAATAAGCAGCTATGTCAGATAGGTACATTGTATAGAATATGGTATCACTATAACACCAAAATTAAAAATTACTTATTTTACCTTTAACCCCTTAAGGACGCAGGGCGTACCGGTACGCCCTATTTCCCGAGTCCTTAAGGACTCAGGGCGTACCGGTACGTCCTAACTTTAAATAGATATTCCGGCACCGCGGGGGTTTTTTGCAACGGGATGCCGGTTGAAATCATTCAGCAGGCATCCTGTCACAACGCCAGGGTGGGTCATGTGACCCCCCGTATCGGCGATCGCCGCAAACCGCAGGTCAATTCAGACCTGCGGTTTGCTGCGATTTCTGCAGTTTCTGATCAGAATTTTTAAAATGGTATAAACGGCTGACATCTGTGCATCTGTGCTGTCAGCCGTTTAACCCTTTCCATACCGCGGTCCGTACGGACCGCTGTATTTAAAAGGTTAACTGTCATCGGTCAGGGAGCTCCCTCCCTCTCCCATCGGGGGGCTGCTGTGCCTTTGCAGCCCCCTGATGGAGAGGGAGAGAGCCCCGCGACAGCCCCCTGCCAGCCCCGTGCTCACCCTTCCCCGTCTGCGAATTTGTGGCAGACGGGGAAGGTTCCCATGGCGACAGGATGCCTTCTCAGGCGTCCTGCTGTCCATGGTGCTGAACAGATCTATGCTAAAAGCATAGATCTGTTCAGTGTAAGTAAAATACAGTACAGAACCCTATATGGTGTACTGTACTGTATTATACAGACATCACACTGGATCTTCAAGAACCAAGTGGGTCTGGGTCAAAAAAAATGCTAAAAAAAAGTGAAAAAAGTTAAGAAAAAAACCCCCACATTTATCACTGAATAAAAATAAAAAAAATAAAATACACTACACATATTAGGTATCGCCGCGTCCGTAATGACCTGATCTATAAAACGGTCATGTTACTTTCCCCACACGGTGAACGCCATAAAAATAAAAAAATAAAAACTATGAAAAAATTTAAATTTTGCTCACCTTACTTCCCAAAAAAGGTAATAAAAGTGATAAAAAAAGTCGCATGTACGCCAAAATAGTACCAATCAAACCGTCATCTCATCCCGCAAAAATCATACCCTACCCAAGATAATCGCCGAAAAACTGAAAAAACTATGGCTCTTAGACTATGGAAACACTAAAACATGATTTTTTTTTGTTTCAAAAATGAAATCATTGTGTAAAACTTACATAAATAAAAATAAAGTATGCAAATTAGGTATCGCCGCGTCCGTATCGATCGGCTCTATAAAAATATCACATGACCTAACCCCTCAGGTGACCACCGTAAAAAAATAAAAATAAAAACGGTGTAAAAAAAGCAATTTTTTGTTATCTTATGTCACAAAAAGTGTAATAGCAAGCGATCAAAAAGTCATATGCACCCCAAAATAGTGCCAATCAAACCGTCATCTTATCCCGCAAAAAATGAGACCCTACTTAAGATAATCGCCCAAAAACTGAAAAAACTATGGCTCTTAGACTATGGAGACACTAAAACATTTTTTTGGTTTTAAAAAGTCATTGTATAAAACTTACATAAATAAAAAAAATTGTATACATATTAGGTATCACCGCATCCGTGACAACCTGCTCTATAAAAATACCACATGATCTAACCTGTCAGATGAATGTTGTAAATAACAAAAAAAAAAAAACGTGCCAAAAAAGCTATTTCTTGTTACCTTGCCGCACTAAAAGTGTAATATAGAGCAACCGAAAATCATATGTACCCTAAACTAGTACCAACAAAACTGCCACCCTATCCCGTAGTTTCTAAAATGGGGTCACTTTTATGGAGTTTCTACTCTAGGGGTGCATCAGGAAGGTTTAAATGGGACATGGTATCAAAAAATAAAGTCCAGCAAAATCTGCCTTCCAAAAACCGTATGCCATTACTTTCCTTCTGCGCCCTGACGTGTGCCCTTACAGCAGTTTACGACCACATATGGGGTGTTTCTGTAAACTACAGAATTAGGGCCATAAATAATGAGTTTTGTTTGGCTGTTAACCCTTGCTTTGTAACTGGAAAAAAAATATTAAAATGGAAAATCTGCCAAAAAAGTGAAATTTTGAAATTGTATCTCTATTTTTCATTAAATCTTGTACAAAGTTTGTAAAATCAGTTTTGAATACCTTGAGGGGTGTAGTTTCTTAGATGGGGTCACTTTTATGGAGTTTCTACTCTAGGGGTGCATCAGGGGGGCTTCAAATGGGACATGGTGTAAATAAACCAGTCCAGCAAAATCTGGCTTCCAAAAACCATACGGCGCACCTTTCCCTCTACGCCCCGCTGTGTGGCCGTACAGTAGTTTACGGCCACATATGGGGTGTTTCTGTAAACGGCAGAGTCAGGGCAATAAAGATACAGTCTTGTTTGGCTGTTAACCCTTGCTTTGTTAGTGGAAAAAAATGGGTTAAAATGGAAAATTAGGCAAAAAAATGAAATTCTCAAATTTCATCCCCATTTGCCAATAACTCTTGTGCAACACCTAAAGGGTTAACAAAGTTTGTAAAATCAGTTTTGAATACCTTGAGGGGTGTAGTTTATAGAATGGGGTCATTTTTGGGCGGTTTCTATTATGTAACCTGAGATGAGTCCTGTCCCTGACTCATTTCAGCTACCGAGCGGGGGGCCCGCTGTCGGTAACAGCAGGGCAACCCAGAGAGAAGGCATGGACAGTTCCCAGGTGTCCCTGCCTTCTGGATTGCTGTATACACAGAAAATGGTACCAGTAAAACACCTCATCCCGCAAAAAATGAGCCCCTACATAAGATAATCGCTCAAAAAATAAAAATACTATAGCTCTCAGAACATGGAGACATTAAAACATCTTTTTTTTTGTTTCAAAAATGCTATTATTGTGTTAAAGGAATTCTGTGACCTCTTTTTACCCTATAGAGATGCGGACATCCACGGCTAGATCTCCGCTAGCATGTCCGCAATATACCTGTCCCATATCTCTGAGTGGTTTTATTAAGTGTAAAAAAAAATATTTTATATACAGTATTTTTCGCCCATAAGACGCACCTAGGTTTTTGAGGAGGAAAATAAAAAAAAATATTTTGAACCAAAAGGTGCTTTTGGTGGGTTTTGAACTAATGGTGGTCTGTGGATGACACTATTATGGGGGATCTGTGGATGACGCACTGTTATGGGGGTCTGTGGATGACACACTGTTATGGGAGCGTCTGGGGATGGCACTGTTATGGGGGCATCTGGGGATGGCACTGTTATGGGGGCATCTGGGGATGACACTGTTATGGGGGGATCTGGGGATGGCACTGTTATGGGGGGCATCTGGGGATGGCATGACACTGCTATGGGGGGATCTGTGGATGACACATAGCATCTTATGCTATGTGTCATCCACAGATCCCCCCCCATAACAGTGTCCTTGTGCAGTGAATGACCCCCAATACAGGGGGTGGGGGTCGGCATCTTGTTTTGTAATGGCTGCGGGGCCCGGACTGTATTCTACTACACCGGGCCCCGCTCACTGTAGTAATCATATAGGCAATGTTAAACTGTAAATTCATTCATCCAGGCTGTAGTACGGTACTTACTACTAACTTCCATAGCAGGCAGGAGGCCGGGCGGGAGCCAGCAGCGTAACTCACTACGTCACTCGCCTGCTCCGCCTGCTTCATTCAAAGAGTTGGCGGAGCAGGCGCGTGATGTAGTTAGTTAAGCTACCGACTCTTGCCTATATCAGTACTACAGTGAGCGGGGCCCGGTGTAGTACAATACAGTTACTGCATCGGGCCCCGCTGCCATTACAAAACAAGATGCCGGCCCCCAGTCAGTCCTCCCTCCCGCTGATACACACGCCGGCCGTACTGTGCAGCAGCGCGGCAGCAATGTATCAATGTAAAATTGCAGCATTCGCCCCGATAAGACGCATTGCTATTTTTCCCACACTTTTGGGGGGGGGGGGGAGTGCGTCTTATAGGGCGAAAAATACGGTATATGTAAATCAGCCTGGTAAGGAGCCCAAGGGGCTGTACTAACCGTTCTGGAGCATGCGGACATGCTAGCGGCGATCTAGACGTGCATGTCCGCATCTCTATAGGGTAAAAAGAGGTGACAGAATCCCTTTAAAGTGAAATACATTTAAAAAAGTATACATATTAGGTATCACCGCGTCCGTAACAACCAGCTCTATAAAAATATCACATGACCTAACCCCTCAGATGAACACTGTCAATTTTTTTTTTAAATAAAAACGGTGTAAAAAAAATAGCCATTTTTTGTCACCTTACATCACAAAAATGTGATCAAAAAGGCGTATCCCCACAATAGTACCAATCAAACTGTCACCTCCTCCTGCAAAAAATGAGACCCTACCTAAGACAATCGGTCAAAAAAATAAAAATAAAAATATGACTCTCAGACAATGGAGACACTAAAATATGATTCTTTTTTTTTCTTTAAAACTGCTATTATTGTGTTAAAGTGAAATAAATAAAAAAAAGTTGACATATTAGGTATTGCCGTGTCCGTAACAACCTGCTCTAAAAAATATCACATGGCCTAACCCCTCAAGTCAACAATGTAAAAAAAAAATAATATATAAACAGTGCCAAAAAAGCCATTTTTTGTCACCTAACATCACATAAAGTGCAACACCAAGAGATCAAAAAGGCGCATGCCCCCTAAAATAGTACCAATTAAACCATCACCTCATCCCGCAAAAATTAGACCCTAGCTAAGACAATCGGTCAAAAATAAAAAAAACTATGGCTCTCAGACTATGGAGACACTAAAACATAATTTTTTTGGGTTTCAAAAATGCTATCATTGTGTAAAACTTAAATAAATAAGAAAAAGCATACATATTAGGTATTGCCACATCCGTAATGATCTGCTCTATTAAAATGTAACTTGATCTAACCCCTCAGGTGAACGCTGTAAAAATAAATAAATAAAAACTGTGCTAAAAAAACAACCAATTTTCTGGTCACCTTGCTTCATAAAGTGTAATAATGAATGATGAAAAAAATCATATGTACCCAAAAATGGAACCAATAAAAATGTCAACTCTTCCTGCAAAAAATGATCCCCTGCACAAGATGATCGGCAGAAAAAATAAAATAAAAATGGCGTTCAGAAAATGGAGTCACAAAAAACAAATTTTATTTTTCAAAAATGCTTTATTATATAAAACTGAAACAAACAAACAAAGAAAGTGGATATATTTAATATAATTGCATCTGTAACAACCTGCTCTATAAAAATAGCATGTGATCTACCCTGTTTTCCTTGCCTCACAAAAAACATAATATAGAGCAATTAAAAATCATATGTACCCCAAAATAGTACCAATAAAACTGGCACCTTATTCCCTAGTTTCCAAAATGGGGTCACTTTTTGATTTGTTAAAGAAAAAAAAATGGATTAAAATGGAAAATCTGCCAAAAAAGTGAAATTTTTAAATTTCATCTCAGTTTTCCTTTTAATTTTTTTGGAACACCTAAAAGGTTAATAAAGTTTGTAAAATCAGTTTTGAGTAACTTTAAGGGGTATAGTTTCTACAATGGGGTCATTTATCGGGGTTTCCACTATGTAAGCCCCACAAATTGACTTCAGATCTGAACTGGTCCTTAAAAAAGTTGACTTTGGAAATTTTCTTAAAATTTTCAAAAATTGCTTCTAAAATTCTAAACCATCTAGCGTCCTAAAAAAAAATGAAATTACATTACCAAAATGATGCCCACATAAAGTAGATATATGGGGAATATTAATTAATGAATATTTTATGAGGCATCACTATCTGTCTTAAAAACAGAGAGATTCAAATTTAGAAACATTTTTCAAATTTCCGTTAACTTTTGGATTTTTTTTTAGAAGTACAATGTGTCACGAGAAAACAGTCTCTGAATGGCTTGGATAAGTGAAAGCGTTCCGAAGTTATTACCACATAAAGTGACACATGTCAGATTTGCAAAATTAGGCTCTGTCAGGAAGGGGGTAAAAGGCCCGGTCTGGAAATGGTTAACACGGCAGTCCTGCACAGCTTAGACCACACACAAGCCCACGTAAACCTTCTCTATAACCTCATTGAGGATCAAGATAACCGTGGGCGAATGAATAATTACGCATTAAAGGCCTCCCTGAGTCCATACTACCAGACTCTATTATGGCGTCCGTGCAGGAGCTATTTGCTGCACTACTAGGCCCTGAGGCGCCAGATGATCTAACCATGGACCGGGCCCACAGAGCGCTACGCCCGCTATCCAAACCTCAGGAGCCGCCCGGAGATATTATCTGTAGAATGGTCCGCTGTCAGACCAAAGAGAAATTATTGAACGTGTCTAGAGACAAATAGCCTATTACTTTTTCTGGGACTACCTTTTATCTGTACCAAGCTTTATCGACTCTGCAAAAATGCAGGGCATTGAAACCTCTCTTGGAAGTACTGAGACTTACTGTAAAGCCATAACTTATCGCTGGCTTTATCCTTTTGGACTGCTGATCAATGCCCCGGGACGCAAAATGGTGGTTCGGTCCCCAGCTGACCTACCACAAGTTTACAATATTCTGGAAGTCTCAGCATTGGACATTCCGGATTGAAACAATGTGAAGAACCTCACGGACCTGCCGGCTATACCTCAGATTCCTGCCTGGACACCCAGTACCACCTCAATGTCACAGCACCAGAAAAGGAAACTGGAGAAGATGACTCCACGGAGACTACATATTGAACCTTAGTGATATGTTTGTAATGCTTCATAGTTATCTATCTTTCTGTTTTATACTTCCATCTCTGTCTATCTTTTATTTTATCTTCCTTGCTGCATATACAAAAAGAGGCCTTTCAAGAGCCCTTGTAGTCCAAAAGTGCCTCCTATAGGGCAATTATATGTGATCAGATTACACCTTCAGGTTAACTGCACTTTTACCATGCTATGTTAAAAGATGATACCAAGCTCTTTGGCCCTAGTGCGATGCTTAGGTATTTATTTTACTATGTGGCACAGGTTGGCAGTCAACACGTCATCTACAGTGGATATAAAAAGTCTACACACCCCTGTTAAAATGTCAGCTTTCTGTGCTGTAAAAAAAAATTAGACAAAGATAAATCATTTCAGAACTTTTTCCACCTTTTTAATGTAACTTGTAAACTGTACCACTCAATTGAAAAACAAACTGAAATCTTTTAGGTGGAGGGAAGAAAACAAAAAAAACTAAAATAATGTGGTTTCAGAAGTGTGCACACCCTCTTATAACTGGGGATGTAGCTGTGTTTAGAATTAAGCAATCACATTCAAAATCATGTTAAATAGGAGTCAGCATACACCTGCCATCATTTAAAGCGCCTCTGATTAACCCCAAATAAAGTTTAGCTGCTCTAGTTGGTCTTTCCTGAAATTTTCTTAGTCGCATCCCACAGCAAAAGCCATGGTCCACAGAGAGCTTCCAAAGCATCAGAGGGATCTCATTGTTAAAAGGTATCAGTCAGGAGAAGGGTACAAAAGAATTTCAAAGGCATTAGATATACCATGGAACACAGTGAAGACATTCATCATCAAGTGGAGCAAATATGGCACAACAGTGACATTACCAAGAACTGGACGTACATCCAAAATTTATGAAAAGACCAGAAGAAAACTGGTCTGGGAGGCTACCAAGAGGCCTACAGCAACATTAAAGGAGCTGCAGGAATATCTGGCAAGTACTGGCTGTGTGGTACATGTGACAACAATCTCCTGTATTCTTCATATGTCTGGGCTATGGGGTAGAGTGGCAAGACGAAAGCCTTTTCTTACGAAGAAAAACATCCAAGCCAGGCTACATTTTGCAAAAACACATCTGAAGTCTCCCAAAAGCATGTGGGGAAAAGGTGTTATGGTCTGTTGAAACCATGGTTAAACTTTTTGGCCATAATTCCAAAAGATATGTTTGGCGCAAAAACAACACTGCACATCACCAAGAGAACACCATATGCACAGTGAAGCATGGTGGTGGCAGCATCATGCTTTGGGGATGTTTTTCTTCAGCTGGAACTGGGGCCTTAGTTAACCCTTTCATGACCAAGGGTCATTGATGCCCTAGTGTCCAGGTCACAATTTACAAATCTGACATGCGTCACTTTATGTGGTAATAGCTTTGGAACACTTTTACTTATCCAAGCCATTCTGAGATTTTCTCGTGACACATTGTACTTCATGATAGTCATATATTTGAGTCAATATATTTTACCTTTATTTATGAAAAAATCCAAAATGTACCCAAAATTTAGAAAAATTCACAATTTTCCAAATTTCAATTTCTCTGCTTCTAAAACAGAAAGTGATACCTAATAAAATATTTATTACTTAACATTCCCCATATGTCTACTTTATGTTGGCATCATTTTGGAAATGTCATTTTATTTTTTTAGGACGTTAGAAGGCTTAGAAGTTTAGAAGCAATTCTTAAAATTTTTAAGAAAATTTTCAAAACCCACTTTTTAAGGACCAGTTCAGGTCTGAAGTCACTTTGTGGGGCCTACATAGTGGATACCCCCATAAATGACCCCATTGTAGAAACTACACCCCTCAAGTTACTCGAAACTGATTTTACAAACTTTGTTAACCCTTTAGGTGTACCACAAGAATTAAAGGAAAATGGAGATGAAATTTCTAAATTTCACTTTTTTGGCAGATTTTCCATTTTATTCCATTTTTTTTTCTTTAACACATTGAGGGTTAACAGCCAAACAAAACTCAATATTTATTACCCTGATTCCGCGGTTTACAGAAACACCCCACATGTGGTCGTAAACTGCTGTACGGGCACACGGCAGCGCGCAGAAGGAAAGGAATGCCATATGGTTTTTGGAAGGCAGATTTTGCTGGATTGGTTTTTTGAACGCCATATGTTTTTTATTTTTCTGCCGATCGTCTTGTGCAGGGGCTCGTTTTTTGCAGAAAGTGTTGAGGTTTTAATTGGTACCATTTTTGGGTACATAGGGTTTTTTGATCATTCATTATTACACTTTATGCGGCAAGGTGACCAAAAAATTGGTTGTTTTGGAACAGTTTTCATTTATTTATTTTTACAGCGTTCATCTGAGGACTTAGGTTATTTGATAGTTTTATAGCGAAGATCGTTACGGACGTGGCAATACCTAATATGGATACTTTTTCTTATTTATTTAAGTTTTACAAAATAATTGCATTTCTAAAACCCAAAAAATTATGTTTTAGTGTCTCCATAATCTGAGATCCATAGCTTTTATATTTTTTGGGCGATTGTCTTAAATAGGGTATCATTTTTTGCGGGATGAGGTGACTGTTTGATTGGTACTATTTTGGGGGTCATAAGCCTTTTTGATCGCTTGCTGATGCACTTTTTGTGATGTACGGTGACAAAAATAGCTTTCTTGGCACAGTTAGTTATTTATTTATTTTTAATGGCGTTTATCGGACGGGGTTTATCATGTGATATATTTATAGAGATGGTCGTTACGGACGTGGTGACACCTAACGTGTATTTTTCTATTTTATTTTTTATTTTTTTTTATAGGAAAAGGCAATTTCTTTTTTTAATTTACATTTTAATTTATTTTTTTATTTTTCATTTTTATTATTTTCACTTTCTTTTTTTATCAAGTCCCTCTTGGATCATGAAGATCCAGTGGGGCTGATGGCTGTACTATACTTTGCAATGCTCTTGCATTGCAAAGTATAATACTTTTAGATGCCCTGTATGTGGCAGCATCGGACGCCTTTGCCATGGCTACCGGGCGCCTTTGCAAAGCGTCCGGTTGCCATGGCAACCATCGGGCGCTGCCATCACAGCGCTGCAGCCCCAATGGTTGAGAGAGGGAGCTCCCTCCCTCTATTAACCCCATGGATGACGCAATCTATGGGGTTACAGCAGAGTGTCAGCATAGAGCTGACACTCGCTGCTGATGGCGGCGGCTCAGGAATGGAGCCGCCGCCATCACACACAGCAGGGGGACCGCATCGGGGGCAGGGGGCAGCGCTGGAAAAAGTGGGGGGTATGGCCGCCAACATTGAGGGAGGCTGGGGCAGGAGGGGCGGGGAGAATGCATGGGGCGGACCGCATCAGGGGCAGACTACATGAATATGGATGGGGCAGGGGAACTGCATCAGGGGCAGGCGCGGACAGGGGGTTGTTGGAGCCGCACAGATCGGGGGGCACAGATCGGGGGCCACAGAGACACTACCTGATTTCAGGCTCTGATCTGCAGAGCGCAGATCAGAGCCTGAAACCGGCATTTTTTTCACTGCCGCGATCCGATTGGTTAGTCTGCACAGACTAACCAATCGGATCGATTGCCGGCAAGGGGCCACTCTGATTGGTCCCTTGCCGGCATTACTGCACTGTATGCTGTCCGTGACAGCAGCAGTGCAGGGGCAGAAGCTTTAATCCAAGCGCTTTGCAGCGCTTGGATTAAAGAGCTGATTTGACGTTTATAGACGTGATAGCTGCACGGGGCATGTGCAAATATCACGTATATAAACGTATTGCAGTCGTGAAGGGGTTAAGTTAGAGGGAATTTTGAACAGTTCCAAATACCAGTCAATATTGGCTCAAAACCTTCAGGCCTCTGCTAGAAAGCTGAACGTGAAGAGGAACTTCATCTTTCAGCTTGACAACAACCTAAAGCATACATCCAAATCAACAAAGGAATGGCTTCACCAGAAGAAGATTAAAGTTTTGGAATGGCCCAGCCAGAGCCCAGACCTGAATCCGATTGAAAATCTGTGGGGTGATCTGAACAGGGCTGTGCACAGGAGTTGCCCTCGCAATCTGACAGATTTGGAGTATTTTTGCAAAGAAGAGTGGGCAAATCTTGCAAAGTCAAAATGAGCCATGCTGATAGACTCATACCCAAAAAGACTCATATTAGTTTAAGGGTGTGCACACTTATGCAACCATATTATTTTATTTTTATATTTTTTTCTTCCCTCTACCTAAAAGATTTCAGTCTGTTTTTCAATTGAGTTGTACAGTTTATAGGTCACATTGAAGGTGGAAAAAGTTCTGAAATGATTTATCTTTTGTATTTTTTTTTACATCACAGAAACCTGACATTTTAACAGGGGTGTGTAAACTTTTTATATTCACTGTATGTGTTCACAGCTTGTCACCCATATACAGATCACTAATAAGTGATCTCATTGTAACAGCCTATAGATTACTGTTACCAGCAATCTTTGTACATATATATGTAGAGAAGATTTAGATCACATCTCTGCATATGCTTCCTGTGATGTCATTACTGATGTCACCGGTTTCCCCAGCAACCAATCAAATTAATGAAACCATGGCTCTGTACAAGCGCTATGTTCAGGGGTTTTCTCACAGGGAACTGACCATTTCAGTTCTCTACTATAGTAAATGATCCTACTGATGGCTCTGTGTGCAGGGACACTGTGCCATCAGACTCATCTCATAAATACCGGGCAGAGGGCACATGAACCAGTACATTAGTATGTTAATTTTATTCAGAAACATCCATGGAGGGTCAAATGCGGACCACCCAGACATATATAGCCAGCAGGTGGTCTGCAAGTGTTTAAAGGGGTAAGAAAACGAAAATGCTTAAATATGACTTTATTATAAATATATTCTAAAATATCTTTCATTAGTTATGATGGCTTGTTTTATCTAGGGAGCAATCATTAGGCCCCCTTCAGACAGGCATCAGGGGTGAGGGCCGGATGCGATGCAGGTGCGTTCAGGGAAAATCGTGCGAGTAGGCATGCAATTTCAGTCAGTTTTGACTGCAATTGGGTTCCTTTGTTCAGTTTTTTGCGCGCGAGTGCAATGCGTTTTGCAGGCGCGTGAGAAAAAACTGAATGTGGTACCCAGACCCGAACGCGGACTTCTTCACTGAAGTTCGGGTTTGGGTTTGGTGTTCTGTAGATTTTATAATAGCATTCTTCAACCCCTTAAGGACCGGGTCATTTTTCACCTTAAGGACCAGACTGATTTTTGCAAATCTGACGTGTCACTTTATGTGATAACTTTAAAACGCTTTTACTTATCCAGGCCATTCTGAGATTGTTTTCTTGTCACATATTGTACTTCATGGCAGTGGTAAATTTTAATCAAATATTTCATTTTTATTTATAAAAAAATACCAAATTTACCAAAAATTTGGAAAAATTAGCAACTTTCCAAATCTCTATTTCTCTGCTTTTAAAACCGAATGAGACCTCATATAATTGTTATTACTTTACATTTCCCATATGTCTACTTCATGTTTGGATCATTTTGTGAATGCCATTTTATTTTTGGGGACGTTAAAAGGCTTATAAGTTTAGAAGCAAATCTTGAATTTTTTCAGAGAATTTCCAAAACCCACTTTTTAAGGACCAGTTCAGATCTGAAGTCACTTTGTGAGGCTTTACATAATAGAAACCACCCCAAAAGGACCCCATTTTAGAAACTACACCCCTCAAGGTATTAAAAACTGATTTTACAAACGTTGTTAACCCTTTAGGTTTTCAACAAGAATTAATGAAAAATTTAGATGAAATTTCAGAATTTCACTTTTTGGGCAGATTTTCCATTTTAATCATTTTTTTCCTGCTAACAAAGCAAAGGTTAACAGCCAAACAAAACTCAATATTTTTTGCCCTGATTCTGTTGTTTACAGAAACACCCCATATGTGGTTGTAAACTGCTGTATGGCCACACTGCAGTGCGCAGAAGGAAAGGAATGCCATATGGCAGTGATGGCGAACCTTTTAGAGACAGAGTGCCCAAACTGCAACCCAAAACCCAATTATTTATCACAAAGTGCCAACACAGCAATTTAACCTGAATACTACAGTCCAGTATAGTCTATCTTCCATGTACTTTATTATTTAGCTATAATAGCCTGCCTACATTCAGTGAACTGCCTGTACTGTTTATAGTGCGTCCTGCGCTGAATGAATTGCAGGAAAAGTCTAAGGCATATTGGTACACCATAGACTTTTTCCAGGGTGCGGGTGCCCACAGAGAGGACTCTGAGTGCCGCCTCTGGCACCCGTGCCATAGGTTCGCCATCACTGCCATATGGTTTTTGGATGGCAGATTTTGATGGACTGGTTTCTCGCTCGTATCATTGGGGGACACGGGACCGTGGGTATAGCTGCTTCCTGCCATTAGGAGGAGACACTAGGCTAAAAAAAGACTTCGCTCCTCCCCTGCAGGCTATACCTCCTCCAACCTGGAGAGAGCATGTCAGTTTTTAGCTTAGTGTCTGTAGGAGGCAGACCTCCCTGCCTTATGCAGGGTGGCTTCCTCAGTTGATTCTTTCTTTTTTATTTTTTATTTTTCCCTTTTAGGTTTGGGAAACAGAGTCGCCCAGCCTCTCTGTTGTCCCAAGGAGCAGGACCGCTGTCTGATTCTCTCACCTCCCGACCTCCCCTCAGAAGCAAAAGGAGGATCCAGGGCAGCCCACCTAGGTCCGCCAAAGAAAAAGACCCTCCTGCCATACCAGACTCCTGCCACTCCGGTGCCAGCTGCTGAGGAGGTGACCCTGCTGGAAAAGGTGACTTTGTGGGTCCACTTAGGGAGGGTGAAGTGAAGAGGAAGATGGGGTGAGTACACGGGACTAGGTAAGTATGTTTAACCCTCTTTCCCCTCCCTCCCTCTTTGGTGGCAATCGTTTTCAAGGGTTCTATAGGGTTAACAGGCTCCAGACTCCATTTATCGTCGCCTAGGACCCCTGAAGGCATTTCCTCTCACTCCCCCTCTATGCCGACGGTTTCACGGGCACATAGGGGGTTAATGGACCATGTCCTCTGGCAGGCGCTGTTCTAGCACAGCGGGCGGCCGAACGCGCAGCTGTGGAGCGGGCTCATGCACCTCTCGGACAGGCAGGGAGGGGAGCGGAGGAGGCTACCCACTCCCTGATATCCAGCACCATGATCCGCCCTTTTCGGGAGCGGGCGCCAAGCGAACTCTTCCCGTCTAGCTTCCCCCTCCCCAAAGGCCCGCTAACCCTTCCTGGCCAGCCAGAGGGAGGCACCGGATTATCTGGGGTTTCTATCTTCAGTGCAATGTGCTTTAAGGTTGAAGAATTTAACCCCTTCCTGCCTCTTGTCCACTTGAGGCTGAGCATCCCAATTTCTGTGTGGTACTAGACTGGGCCTGTGTCCTATCCCAGAGGAGGACCTCTTATAGTCATCCCAATCCGCCCTCCAGGGTCGGTTGATAATTCTCCACCTGCGCAAATCCAGAGTAGGATCTCTGGAAGTTCCCAATCCACCCTACGGGGTCGTTTGGTTGATAAAGCACCGCCTGCGCAATCCGGTAGATGGACCTCTAGAAGTTCCCATTTCACCCCCTGGGTAGTTTGGTTGATAAATCCCCACCGGCCCAGCCTGCAACCGGCCCTCTGATTCTGAGAGGTGGAACTGCGCACAAGTGGGCCAGAGCAGGACATAGTTCCTCCTCGGTCACCTCCGCACCCCCACCCTTCTTCCCTAGGGTCACGCTCAGACGCACTCTCCCTCCCTGGAGAGGTTCGGTCCGAGGGGGGGGGATTAGTGATTCAGACTTTCACATGAATCCGTTACAATCTTCCAAGATTGTGTCCACGGTAGCCAGCAGTACTTGTCGTATGCATTACCCCCTTTCCTTAGGCGGAGTATTTGCACTACTACTGGATACAGTACTTGCCTTAGGCATTACCTCCTTCCATAGGTGGACTAACTGCACTAGCACTGGATACAGTACGTACCGTTCCCCCTTCCGTAGGTGGCGTAATTGCATTTCCACTGAATACAGTACGTACCGTATGCATTAGCCTCTTCCATAGGTGGCGTTATGACATTATCACTGGTTACAGTGTTTACCGTATGCATTACCCCCTTACATAGGGGGAGTAATTGCACTCCCACCGGGTACAGGACTCGCCATATGCATTACCCCATTCCATAAGCAGCGTAATTTCTCTACCATTGGATTCAGTTCCTGCCGTAAGCATTACCCCCTTCCATAGGTGGTCTACTTGCACTACCTCGGGATACGGTACTTCCCGTATGCGTTACCCCCTTCATAGGTGGAGTAATGGCACTACCACTGAGCGCAGTGCTTGCCGTAGGCATTACCCCCTTCCATTGGTGGGGTAATTACACTATCGTTGGATACGGTTCTGACTGTCCTTAAGCGGGGTATTGCACTACCACTGGATGCTATTTCATCAGTCGCATTGACATCACCATGCTTCTTGTTGCATTACCCCCTTCCACTAGTGATCCGCTAACTGGGGGATAACTATGCATCTTGGGATGCTGCAATTCGACTACGCCACGGCTCTAGATGCCTTAGCTTCTTTCACAAGTGGGGCGTGGCAAGAGTCGGTACCCGCTGGTGCCCTGTACTCTTCATCTAGTGGTATATTGGTGCCGCCAGTGGATACTGTGGCTATTTCCACGTTGTATCCTTCTTTTCTTTTCGCTGCTGGTTTGGGGCATGAATATGACAACCTCTGTCCTTTCAGGGGGTTACCCAGCAACACTTTGTTTCCTAGAGACCCCCCATCTCCACGGGCCTCCACCGTTCAATCGTCATGGTATTTGTCCTCAACAATATGTAGTGCGTACGCCATTGCACATAATATTGTGATTACGTTCCAGCGAGTCGAGTGTTGCGCTGACTCGGTATTCTCTATCCACCAATCTGGTTATGCTGGCACTCTGGTTTAGCTACTACAGCGTGTTCTCCTCAGCAGGTGCAGCTTTTACGCTAGTGCTAGAGTTCGCATTCGCTGCAGTGGGGCATCCCCCTCAGGTAGGGGTTCTACCCTGACGCTAGCTTTGGCGGTTGCTCCTGTTCAGCATCCTTCCCTGGTGGATTGTTTAAGGTTAGCTCTACTTAACTGGGGCAGTATGGTACCATGGCTTCTATTGGATGTCCTCAGGCCTCCCCCTCAGCTTTGCGCTGGCGGGGCATGTTGTAGCTACTACTGTATGAGGGGTCTTTGCGCTGCCACTACATACTATGGTTCCTCCTGCACAGTTCTTTCATCAGGTGGCGGATTTTTCTAGCACTGAATTCGATGGACTCTGCCGTGTGGCCCCCTCCTCAGCTGGAGTATGGTGCTAGCAATAGACTTGTGGCTCCCCTTGCATGGCTTCCTCCTTAGGCGAAGTACAGTAGGTGTTTCTGACATTGTGTTTTTAGCACGACAGCGTCGCGCTGATACTCGGCAACATGGTGCCGAGATCTCGCACTCACTGGGATAGTGACAGCACATCCCAGCAAGCGCGTCATAGAAGCGACGGGAGATCCGACTTGGATTCCCGCCAATTCTACACGTGTGCGGCGTTTGTTATGAATCCTGAGGGGGAAGTCCCCGCCGGATTTTAAATAAAAATCCGGCCTGGGTCCCGCCCTCAGGAGCATACCGGGCCCTTAGGTCTGTTATGGGTTGTAAGGAGAGCCCCCCCTACGCCGAAAAAAACGGCGTAGGGGGTCCCCCTACAATCCATACCAGACCCGTATCCAAAGCACGCTACCCGGCCAGCCAGGAAGGGAGTGGGGACGAGCGAGCGCCCCCCCCCCCCCCCCCCCCCTCCTGAGCCGTACCAGGCTGCATGCCCTCAACATGGGGGGTTGGGTGCTCTGGGGCAGGGGGCGCACTGCGGCCCCCCCACCTCAGAGCACCCTGTCCCCATGTTGATGAGGACAGGGCCCCTTCCCGACAACCCTGGCCGTTGGTTGTCGGGGTATGCGGGCGGGAGGCTTATCGGAATCTGGGAGCCCCCTTTAATAAGGGGGCCCCCAGATACCGGCCCCCCACCCTAAGTGAATGAGTATGGGGTACATCGTACCCCTACCCATTCACCTGCAAGAAAAGTGGTAAAAACACAAATAAACCACACAGTGTATTAAAATATTTTATTTTTCTGCTCCGGAGGCTGCCCCCTGTCTTCTTTATTAGCTCTTTTACCAGGGGGGGGGCTCTTCTTCTTCCGATATCCCGACGGGTCTTCTCCGCTATCCGGGGGGTCTTCTCAACTCTCCGGGGTTCTCCTTCTGTCTTCTCCTTCTGTCTTGTTGTCTCCTTCTGTCTTCTCCTTCTGTCTTGTTGTCTCCTTCTGTCTTCTGTCTCCGGGGTTCTCCTTCTGTTTTCGCCTCTCTCTGTTGTTGACTCGGCGCACCCCGGTTCTTCGTCTCGCGAGACGAAGAATCGGGGTGCGCCGAGTCTCGCGAGACGAAGAACCGGGGTGCGCCGAGTCAACAACAGAGAGAGGCGAAAACAGAAGGAGAACCCCGGAGACAGAAGACAGAAGGAGACAACAAGACAGAAGGAGAAGACAGAAGGAGACAACAAGACAGAAGGAGAAGACAGAAGGAGAACCCCGGAGAGTTGAGAAGACCCCCCCGGATAGCGGAGAAGACAGAAGGAGAACCCCGGAGACAGAAGACAGAAGGAGACAACAAGACAGAAGGAGAAGACAGAAGGAGAACCCCGGAGAGTTGAGAAGACCCCCCCGGATAGCGGAGAAGACAGAAGGAGAACCCCGGAGACAGAAGACAGAAGGAGACAACAAGACAGAAGGAGAAGACAGAAGGAGAACCCCGGAGAGTTGAGAAGACCCCCCGGATAGCGGAGAAGACCCGTCGGGATATCGGAAGAAGAAGAGCCCCCCCCTGGTAAAAGAGCTAATAAAGAAGACAGGGGGCGGCCTCCGGAGCAGAAAAATAAAATATTTTAATACACTGTGTGGTTTATTTGTGTTTTTACCACTTTTCTTGCAGGTGAATGGGTAGGGGTACGATGTACCCCATACTCATTCACTTAGGGTGGGGGGCCGGTATCTGGGGGCCCCCTTATTAAAGGGGGCTCCCAGATTCCGATAAGCCTCCCGCCCGCATACCCCGACAACCAACGGCCAGGGTTGTCGGGAAGGGGCCCTGTCCTCATCAACATGGGGACAGGGTGCTCTGAGGTGGGGGGGCCGCAGTGCGCCCCCTGCCCCAGAGCACCCAACCCCCCATGTTGAGGGCATGCAGCCTGGTACGGCTCAGGAGGGGGGGGGGGGGGGGGGGCGCTCGCTCGTCCCCACTCCCTTCCTGGCTGGCCGGGTAGCGTGCTTTGGATACGGGTCTGGTATGGATTGTAGGGGGACCCCCTACGCCGTTTTTTTCGGCGTAGGGGGGGCTCTCCTTACAACCCATAACAGACCTAAGGGCCCGGTATGCTCCTGAGGGCGGGACCCAGGCCGGATTTTTATTTAAAATCCGGCGGGGACTTCCCCCTCAGGATTCATAACAAACGCCGCACACGTGTAGAATTGGCGGGAATCCAAGTCGGATCTCCCGTCGCTTCTATGACGGCTCTGTCTCCATCGCGGCAAGCCAGCTCGGCGCTGGCTCCCGCGATGGGGCTCGTATGTGCTCAATCTCGCCGAGAAATACAGCGAGATTGACACAAAATCGGGTTCACCTACTGTATGGCACTGCCACTAGGTCCTGTGGCTACTTCTGTATGGCGCCAGTCTCAGATGGGGAATGGGCTTTAGCCCTAGCCTCTTTTATTTCTCCTTCCGTCTTTTTCCTTCTCTGGCTCAGGGTTCACAGCCACCCCGCAAGCCTCGGTGGCTCCTATGTTACTACTTTCCCCTCAATCTGCATTTGCATGGGGTATTGGTTCTGTGACCTTCTCTTTGCAGCCATGTTCCCGGACCCGGCTGGTGGGCTGTGGCACCTACCACATCCCTCCTTCTACAGGTGAATCCTTTACATTTGATCCTGGGTGTGCTACCTGTATCTACAATTACCTCTCTTAAGACATGAGTAATGACTATGTCATGTCAGTCCGATGGTGGTCATACTTTGTCACTGCCCATTCCGTGGGTAGACTACGAGACTCTCGCCACGCCAGGCAGAGCAGGGTTGCTGTCACGCCTTGCCACCTGGAATGGAACACCCTTTCTATTTCTTGTTCCTCCTCGAGCTGAATAGTTGCCTGCCTCCCCCTTCTGCCTACCTGGCCAGTAGCCATGCGTGGTACTGCTCTGGAATCAATCACTATTTTTTCTCATGGGACCACTGTTTCTCGTGTACGGTTGGGGCGTTGGACGTCGTCACCGCACTCCATCCGGCAGGAGTATTTCTCTCATCTTGGTCCGGTTCAATTTTCCCCGTCAGGCAGCGTTGCCACACTGTCAATATATGGTCGCTGACGAGGCTTCCCACCGCCGGTGATTCTCACATCGGCTTTACTTCTACCTATCTCCAATGTATTGGTTCTTTGGCCTGCGGTTGGGCATGCCTGATTCAGGTGTTTTTTTCTGTGGTTTATCAACCAGCTTCTCTCGCTAGAAGTCTCACCACAAGCCTCTACGGCTCTGGGGGCATTGGTCTACCAATTTACTGCTTCCTAGGGAGAGTTTCTCTTTAGCAGAGGAGGATCCTGGCTTCGTCCAAACGACCTATAGGTCGCCTTTCTTGTACGTACATTTTTTCTTGTCATGCACCCACATAAGGCAGTGCTTCGCCCAATACCTTATTTTTTGCTGAAGGTAGTCGCCACCTTCCACGTCTACACAGACATTGTTTTCCCTTTTTTTTTCCTTCTTCCTCTCATCTAGAGAGCGAGCTCTCCATCAGCCATGGGATTCGGGCTTGGAGGTTTGCTTGTCCATGACTAACTCTTTCCGCAGTACAGACTCATACCTTGTTATTCCTGGAGGTCCTTGTAAAGGCTCGACGGCCTCCAAGGGGACGTTTCCAGGTGGATTTGTTTGACAATTGCTGAGGCATTCCGCTCCCGTGGCAAGGCACCGCCCAGCGGAGTTATGGTACACCCGACCAGCGGTCGGCGCTTCTTGGTTTCATCTCCACCATGCATCAGCTTCACAGTTGTATAAAGCAGCGTCTTGGTCTTCCTGGCACACGTTCACCAAGTTTTACCAGGTGCTTTCCTAGGTATCGCCAGTTGCTGTTCCGGGCCGCAAAGTCTCGCAGGCGGCAGTGTATTAAGCATTTTCTAGGGCGTTTTTTCCATGGGCGTATGATTTTATTATTTTTTTCCCCTTCCCGTGGACTGCTTTGGGACGTCCCACGATCCTGTGTTCCCCAATGATATGAGCGAGAAAACAAGATTTTTGTGAACTCACCTATAAAATCTCTTTCTCGCTTAGTTCATTGGGGGACACAGCACCCACCCTGTATTTATTATTGTTGGTGGTGTTGGTTGGTTGCCGGTCGGGTATTCAGCTCGGGTTTGCTCCCGCCGGCGTTTATTGGGTTTCCTTTTCCTTCGCACATGTTTCTACAGCTCCTACTGCTTGGGCACAAACTGACATGCTCTCTCCAGGCTGGAGGGGGTATAGCCTGCAGGGGAGGAGCTAAGTCTTTTGTTCAACCTAATATCACCTCCTAGTGACAGCAAACAGCTACACCCACAGTACTGTCCCCCCCAATGAACTAAGGGTACTTTCACACTAGCGTTTTTCTTTTCCGGCACTGAGTTCCGTCAAAAGTGCTCAATGCCGGAAAAGAACTGATCAGGTATATCCCCATGCATTCTGAATGGAGAGTAATCCGTTCAGGATGCATAAGGATGTCTTCAGTTCAGTAATTTTGACTGATCAGGCAAAAGATAAAACCGCAGCATGCTACGGTTTTATCTCCGGCGAAAAAAACTGAAGACTTGCCTGAATGCTGAATACGGCATTTTTTTCCATAGGAATGCCGATCCGTCCTTCCGGTCTGCGCATGCGCTGACCGAAAAAAAAAAAGGTGAAAAAAAATAAATGCCGGATCCGTTTTGCCGGATGACACTGGAAAGACGGATCCAGCATTTCAATGCATTTTTCTGACTGATCAGACTTTTTTAAGACTGATCAGGATCCTGATCAGTCTTACTAATGCCATCAGTTGGCATACGTTTTGCCGGATCCGGCAGGCAGTTCCGGCGACGGAACTGCTTGCCTGATCACTCTGCCGCAAGTGTGAAAGTAGCCTAAGCAAGAAAGAGATTTTACAGGTGAGTTCACAAAAATCATTTTTTTTTTGTTTGTTTTTTACACCATGTCCCATTTGAAACCCCCTTGATGCAACCCTAGAGTAGAAATTCCAACAAAGTGAACCCATTTTAGAAAATACACCCCTCAAGGTATTAAAAACTGATTTTATAAACTTTGTTAACCCTTTAGGTGTTCCACAGGAATTAAATGAAAATTTATATGAAATTTCCAAATTTCACATTTTTGCCAGATTTTCCATTTTAATAATTTTTTCCTGCTAACAAAGCAAAGATTAACAGCCAAACTAAACTCAATATTTATTACCCTGATTCTGTAGTTTACAGAAACACCCCATATGTGGTCAAAAACTGCTGTATGGCCACACAGCAGGGCGCAGCAGGAAAGGAACGCCATATGGTTTTTGGAGGGCAGATTTCACTGGGGTAATTTTAACATGCCATGTCACATTTGAAGATCCCCTGATGCACCCCTAGAGTCGAAACTAGAAAAAAGGGACCCCATTTTGGAAACTACGGGATAAGGTGGCAGTTTTGTTAGTACTATTTTAGGGTACAGATGATTTTTGGTTGTTCTATATTACACTTTTTGCGACGCAATGTAACAAAAAATTGCTGCTTTGACACTGTTTTTATTTTCTTTTATTTACAGCGTTCATCTGACAAGTTAGATCATGAGCTATTTTATAGAGCAGGTTGTTACGGTCGCGACAATACCAAATATTGTTTTTGTTGTTTTTTATTTTTATTTTAGTGTCTCCATATTCTGAAAGCCATAGTTTTTTTTTTATTGTTTGGGTGAGTGTCTCATTTTTTTCAGTATGAGATTACGGTTTGATTGGTACAATTTTGGGGTGCATATGACTTTTTGATCGCTTTCTATTACACTTTTTGTGATGTAAGGTGACAAAATGGCTTTTTGACACAGTTTTTTTTTTTATGGTGTTCACCTGAAGGGTTAAATCATGTGATATTTTTATAGAGAAGGTTGTTACGGACGCGGAGATACATATGTATACTTTTTTTTGTTTATTTAAGTTTTATACACTAATATCATTTTTGAAACATAAAAAAAATCATGTTTTAGTGTTGCCAAAGTTTTTTTTTAAATTTTTTGGGCGATTCTCTTAGGTAGGGTATCATTTTTGCGGGATGAGATGATGGTTTGATTGGTACAATTTTGGGGTGCATATGACTTTTTGATCGCTGGCTATTATACTTTTTGTGATGTAAGGTGACCAAAAAAATGGCTTTTTTGACACTGTATTTCTTTAATTTTTTTACGGTGTTCATCTGAGGGGTTAGGTCATGTGGTATTTTTATAGAGCTGGTTGTACCTAATATGTATACTTTTTTATTGTTTTTACATTTAACACAATACTCCGTACTGTATTTAAACTTTTGTGCGAATCGACTTTGGATGTTTCATCCGCAGTCGATTCGCTCATCCCTAGATTTTGTATGTACTAATAGGACGGCGGCCATTTTATTTCTCTTAATGATTGCTCCCTGGACAAAACAAGCCATCATAACTAATGTTTCATCCGAAGTCGATTCGCTCATCGGTAACAAATTCTGACCTAATCAAACAGGATAAGTTGAGCTAAAGAGCTGCCTCATCCTCCTCTCTGCTCTACTTGTCAGGGATTATGATCCTGAATACAGATAAAATCTTCAGCTGAATCTCTGTAGGAAAAGAAGTTCATGAGGAGACATGAAGTACAGAGAGGACAGACGGTGGTAATGTGGGGCTGTGGTAATAGAGACTGCCTACCAAGTGCTGCTGCTCATTACCACACCGCCACCCTCTTCTCTGTACTTCATGTCTCCTCATGAACTCCATTCCTTCAGAGATTCAGCTAAAGATCATATTAAACTGTATTCAGGATCATATTAAATCACCCAGACAAGTAGAGAGGAGGCTGAGGCAGCTCTTTAGCCCAGTGTTGTGAAGTAACTTGTCCTGCTGTGTGATTAGGACAGGTTTTGTGTGCACTAATGGTATGGCAGCCATTTTATTTCTCCTACTAATTGCTTCTGAGACAAAATGAGCTAATATAACTAATAAAAGGTATTTGGGGTTATATTTGTAATAAAGTAATATTTAAGTATTTTCATTTTCTTAATTCCTGGAGAACCCCTTTAAGGGTATTTCTGAAACATGAAAAAAAGATGTGTAGTTAAAATAGTAAAATAATAAATTGTCTAAGGCTACTATCACCAGATCCGTCTCATCCAGTATCATCCGGAATAACGGATCTGGTATTTACATTTTTTAAAGCTCAAAAGTGAAACTAGCTCCTCCTATATCCCGGCGCATTCGCAGACCGGAAAACTGGATCCGGCGATGCAGCAATTTCCAGGACACTTGGTACCGGATCAGGCATTAATACACTGCTCAAAAAAATAAAGGGAACACAAAAATAACACATCCTAGATCTGAATTAATTAAATATTGTTCTGAAATACTTTGTTCTTTACATAGTTGAATGTGCTCACAAAAAAAATCACACAAAAATTAAAAAATGGAAATCAAATTTTTCAACCCATGGAGGTCTGGATTTGGAGTCACACTCAAAATTAAAGTGGAAAAACACACTACAGGCTGATCCAACTTTGATGTAATGTCCTTAAAACAAGTGAAAATGAGGCTCAGTAGTGTGTGTGGCCTCCACGTGCCTGTATGACGTCCCTACAACGCCTGTGCGTGCTCCTGATGAGGTGGCGGACGGTCTCCTGAGGGATCTCCTCCCAGACCTGGACTAAAGCATCTGCCAACTCCTGGACAGTCTGTGGTGCAACGTGACGTTGGTGGATAGAGCGAGACATGATGTCCCAGATGTGCTCAATTGGATTCAGGTCTGGGGAACGGGTGGGCCAGTCCATAGCATCAATGCCTTCGTCTTGCAGGACACACTCCAGCCACATGAGGTCTAGCATTGTCTTGCATTAGGAGGAACCCAGGGCCAACCGCACCAGCATATGGTCTCACAAGGGGTCTGAGGATCTCATCTCGGTACCTAATGGCAGTCAGGCTACCTCTGGCGAGCACATGGAGGGCTGTGCGGCCCTCCAAAGAAATGCCACCCCACACCATTACTGACCCAATGCCAAACCGGTCATGCTGGAGGATGTTGCAGGCAGCAGAACGTTCTCCACGGCGTCTCCAGACTCTGTCACGTCTGTCACATGTGCTCAGTGTGAACCTGCTTTCATCTGTGAAGAGCACAGGGCGCCAGTGGCGAATTTGCCAATCTTGGTGTTCTCTGGCAAATGCCAAACGTCCTGCACGGTGTTGGGCTGTAAGCACAACCCCCACCTGTGGACGTCGGGCCCTCATATCACCCTCATGGAGTCTGTTTCTGACCGTTTGAGCAGACACATGCACATTTGTGGCCTGCTGGAGGTCATTTTGCAGGGTTCTGGCAGTGCTTCTCCTGTTTCTCCTTGCACAAAGGCGGAGGTAGCAGTCCCGCTGCTGGGTTGTTGCCCTCCTACGGCCTCCTCCACGTCTCCTGATGTACTGGCCTGTCTCCTGGTAGCGCCTCCTTGCTCTGGACACTACGCTGACAGACACAGCAAACCTTGCCACAGCTCGCATTGATGTGCCATCCTGGATAAGCTGCACTACCTGAGCCACTTGTGTGGGTTGTAGACTCCGTCTCATGCTACCACTAGAGTGAAAGCACCGCCAGCATTCAAAAGTGACCAAAACATCAGCCAGGAAGCATAGGAACTGAGAAGTGGTCTGTGGTCACCACCTGCAGAACCACTCCTTTATTGGGGGTGTCTTGCTAATTGCCTATAATTTCCACCAGTTGTCTATCCCATTTGCACAACAGCATGTGAAATTGATTGTCACTCAGTGTTGCTTCCTAAGTGGACAGTTTGATTTCACAGAAGTCTGATTGACTTGGAGTTACATTGTGTTGTTTAAGTGTTCCCTTTATATTTTTGAGCAGTGTACATTTCTATGGAAATTAATGCCGGTATTGTTCTGGGATTTTGGCCGGAAAAAATACTGCAGCAAGTTGCGGTATTTTGTCCAGTCAAATACCGTACAAGGGACGGAACGGAAGACATCCTGATGTATACTGAATGGATTGCTTTCCATTCAGAATGCATTAGGACAAAACGTTTTTATCCGGTATTGAGACCCTTTACCGGATTACAAAACCGGAAAAGAATAACGCTAGTGTGAAAGTACCCTAACATTACCAATTCTCCTGCCATGGAATATGATGTTATTCTGGATGAAATATTGCTGTAGTGAAAGGTTATTGGCTGCTGCAGTCATTTACTTGTGACATCTCCTGGTGCAGCTTTGCATACATTAAGCAGAGAGAGAAAAAAATAGTTGGCGAGGTAAAGTTTATTATGTTAATATTTTACACCCATACACATTTTTTTATTTCTTTGAATCCCTAAAATATGACTTTTTAAACGTAACAGTACTGTGGGCTGTATTCATCTGGACAGTAGGAGACAAAGGGGGAGATTTATCGTCTCCCTGTGCCAGAAAAGTGGAGTTAAGAAGCCACAAACTGCTTGTTTGGAACTTAAGTGGAGTTTTTTATGTTGCCCTCGCCACGTTTCCAGAAGGGGTGTAGCCAGCTGCAGCAACAATGTTATCTTCATTTATGCCAGTTTTCCAGCACAAATGAAGCCAGAAATCTACAGCAGCTCAGAGTTGCCGTTTCTGTTTAGGTGCATGGACTGCTGCAGGATGTGCCTAATTTATGACTGGGCCTGCCTCATCATAAATTTGGCGCATCTTCTGGCAGCACAGTGGATATCAAGATTGTTGCAAACAGCGCCAGTCTTGAAATCTCCCCCAACTTTTCCTGCTCTGCATCCAAGTTGCTGTTTGTAGTACAGGACCTGACACTGTGTGATCCTACAACCTTGGCCCCTGCATAAATAGAAGCCTTCATAAATACCCTGAGCTTTCTCCTGCTGCATTGTTATTATAGCCTATAGCACTTACCACCACTGGTTCTTCCGCAGCTAAAATTCTAAATACCCTAATGCAATGATTTAGAGTAACAATTATTTTCCATGATCCGGCCATGTAATTGTTTTACTTTTATAGCTGAAGGCACAGTTTAACTTTAAACTTCCTTACAGGTTTATATGTTTGAAAAAGCCAAAGTACCTAAAGCTCTCAATCTACGAGAGATCAATGATGACATGCAGACTTTGTATATTAATTCTGCTGCTGACAGCTTTGAGTTTAAAGCTCTGGTTGAAAGAGAAGGTGTGGTAGAAGGAATAATACGCTACCATCCTTTTCTTTACGACAAAGAAACTTACCCAGAGGACCCGTATTTCTTATCAAGTAAGTTAATATTTTTATTTCACACACTTTCAGCATTTAATAAGAGAACATGCTGAAATTAGGCGAGTCTGCTATTGCTAATCATTGGTGTAAGAGAACTTCAGTAAACACATAATAGATTTATTTTCATTCAAAATATAATTTTTTGGGGTTTTCTCCCTGTGATAAATGTAAGGCTGAGTTCACATCAGCGTTCAGCCTTTCCGTTCTTCTGCTCCCTTCTTTCGCTCTCTGCTGCAGAAGAACGGAAAGGACGGATTTGGCACATAACTGAGCCGAACGGAGCCTACAGATCCCATAGACTATAATGGGGTCCGTTAGGTTTCCACTCAGAGGAAGATTTTTTGAATGGGGCTGAGCTGCAACTAGGTCATGTGACCAATGTACGTGATGTCACAAGATCTAGGAAGAGGCCACAGAGCCCCCCAGGAGGTGGATCCCTGCCCCATCTGATATTGATGACCTATCCTGAGGATAGGTCATCAATTTAAATTCACGGATAACCCTTTTAAAGAGTGTGTAATCAGAAAATGACCTATTCTTTAAATCACATTTTTATGTTTTTTTTGGTGATTAAAATTTTTCCATGTCACTATCTATATTTAAAAAATGTATATAATCCTGCAATTTCACTAATAATAGTTGATCACTTCTGTACAGATAACTTTTTAGTAGCTATTATCATTATTACCACATCACCAGAATTACAATGACAAGTAACACCTATATAGGTAACACAGGATCTAACATTCACAGAAGGTGAAGTCACAGCTCATCCGCTCACTCCTGACCTCTGCACATGCCTAAACTCTCCCATTTAAGTCAGTGGGATCCTATCCTGTCCATTGTGTTTATGGGCCATTTAGCTGCAACCAAGACAGGATTCTGTAATATATTTAGTGGCCTAGCAGTCAGTGTGAAAACTGTAGGATTATATACATTTCTTTTAAATACAGTGAAATGGAAAAACACAAAAAAAAAACTCGCCAAAAATAAAAAAAAAATTATATAAAAATATGATTTCAACTTGTCAATTCACATTCCATTTAAATAAAATCTTTGAAAAAAACAAAACATTTCTTTTGCATCACCATTAGGAGCGAGACTTCGCTTAATAACTTCATAAATTAATTTGTACTGTAAAAAAAAAACATTTCCCGAACTTTGGTTCGGTTCCAAGTGGTGCCTTGGTACTGAACCCGAGTTCGGGAAATGTTTTTTTTTACAGTACTCCTGCTCCTTACAGTATTGGAACAAAGTTTTAGGCCTCTTTCACACGAGCGCGACGGATTAGGTCTGGATGCGTTCAGGGTGCGTTCAGTGAAACTCGCACCATTTTGCAAGCAAGTTTAGTTCAGTTTCAAGTTCAGTCAGCGAGGTTTCCAGTTCAGTTTAGAGTAAAGTAAGTAAGTTTCGAGTTCAGTTTCAAGTTCAGTCAGTTTTGTCTGCAATTGTGTTCAGTTTTTTCCGCATGAGTGCAATGCATTTTGATGCGTTTTTCTCGCGCATGATAAAAAACTAAAGGTTTACAAACAACATCTCCTAGCAACCATCAGTGAAAAACGCATTGCATCCGCACTTGCTTCTGGATGCAATGCGTTTTTCACTGAAGCCCCATTCACTTCTATTGAGCCAGGGCTGCATGAAAAACGCAGAATATAGAACATGCAACGCAGAACTGATGAGTGAAAAAAAACCACTCATGTACACAAACCCATTGAAATGAATGGGCCAGGATTTTGTGCGGGTGCTATGCGTTCACGTCATGGCATTGCACCCGCGCGGAAAACTTGCTCGTGTGAAAGACGCCTTATGTGAATCGACTTCGGATGTTTGTCACGGTAGGTAAGATAAGGGAAGGAAACCGGAAACGGCAAAGCAAACAAAACGACTAACTAGGCCCCAAAAGCTAAAGATCAAAGGGGTCACCTCCTAGCAATTCCTTAAAGACTTTCCCTACGCTGCTATGCCCATGTGCATATCTCGATGGTAGATATGCACATGCCCACGTACCTAAGCTGAAACACACTGGACCAAACCCTCAGCAGTAGGGAAAAGGGAAAGAGACTACCAGCTCCTTCAACCACCGAAGGAGCTAGCGTCACTCTAGGGGCCTAGTTGGAGCAGACAATCCACCAAAACTTCCAGCACACAAACAAGGAAGAACTATAACCCGCAAAGGCTATAGAGAGAGGGAGGAATAAATAGCCTCCCCAATGACCAAACGAACCACACCTAATAGGAGGTGGGATTCTGTTCAAACCCAAAACAAACTGTCAGATCTAGTCACGTGCAGCAACTCTGACAAATAGTCTCAGAACATCCACAGGGCAGGGCGTGACAGTACCCCCCCCACCTCTTGTACGGGTGACCTCCGGACACCCAGGCCCAACTTTATCCGGGTGTGCCCTGTGAAAGGCATTAACAAGGCGGCTAGCGTTAACATCGGTAGCCGGAAACCACATTCTTTCCTCGGGACCGTATCCCCTCAAATGCACAAGGTACTGAAGGGAACCCCGAAGAACACATGAGTTGAGAATTCTGGAGATCTGAAACTCCAGATTACCATCAACCAAAACAGGAGGAGGAGGCAAAGGAGATGGTTCCGCAGGTTCCACATATTTCTTCAACAAGGACCTGTGAAACACGTTATGGATCTTACAGGCCTGCAGAAGTTCCAGACGAAATGCCACCGGATTGACAATGGGCGAGATTTTGTAAGGGCCAATAAATCTTGGACCCAATTTCCAAGAGGGTACCTTATCTTAATGTTTAGTGGACAACCACACCAAATCACCAACACACAGGTCCAGTCATACGTCTCTTTTCAGCCATCCGTTTATATCTCTCACCCATTTTTTTCAAATTAACTTGAATCTTCCGCCAGATAGATGACAAAGAGGAAGAGAATCTCTCCTCTTCTGGTATCCCAGAAGATTCGGTCCCAGAAAAAGTACCAAACTGAGGGTGAAAACCATATGCGCCAAAAAATGGTGACTTGGTTGTTCAAGGCAAACTCGGCTAAAGACAAGAATGAGGACCACTCATCCTGATTCTCAGCGACAAAACACCTCAAATAGGTCTTCAGGTTTTGGTTAGTGCGCTCAGTTTGACCATTCGACTGAGGATGGAAAGCCGAAGAGAAAGACAACTGAATACCCAGACGAGAACAAAACGCCCTCCAAATCCTGGAAACAAATTGCGTCCCCCTATCAGACACTACATCAGAGGGAATGCCATGTAATTTCACAATGTTAACAATAAAAACATGAGCAAGAGTTTTTGCATTGGGCAAACCTGATAATGGTACAAAGTGAGCCATCTTGCTGAAGTGGTCCACTACCACCAAAATCACAGTTTTCTCAGAGGAACTCGGCAAATCAGTAATGAAGTCCATGGACAAATGCGTCCAAGGATGAGATGGGATGGACAAAGGAAGAAGGGATCCTGATGGCCGAGTGTGCGCCACCTTCGCGCGTGCACAGGTCTCACAAGCTGCTACTTAACTCTCAACACTTTTACGCAACCCAGGCCACCAGAATCTCCGGGAAATAAGATCTACAGTGGATCTACTTCAAGGATGTCCCGCAAGGACAGTATAATGATGCTCCTTGAACACTTTGTATCGCAGTTCAGAAGGAACAAACAGCTTCCCTTGAGGACAAGAATCAGGAGCCTCCTCTTGAGCCCCCAACACTTCCGTCTCCAGCTCGGGGTAAAGGGCGGAAACCACCACCCCATCAGCCAAAATCGGGGCGGGATCCTCCGAATCTCCACCCCCCGGAAAGCTACGTGACAACGCATCCGCTTTGACGTTTTTAATCCCAAGGCGATAGGTGACCACAAAATTGAACCTGGTAAAAAACAATGACCATCTAGCCTGCCTAGGATTTAAACACTTTGCAGATTGCAAGTATGCCAGATTCTTATGGTCAGTAAATACTGTAATCGGATAGGTAGCCCCCTCTAGCCAATGGTGCCACTCTTCAAAGGCCAATTTGATGGCCAAGAACTCTCTATTCCCAACATCATTTCTCTCGGCGGCCGAGAGTTTCTTGGAGAAAAAAAAGCACATGGGCCCCATTTGCTAGGAGAGGGACCCTGCGACAAGACTGCTCCGACTCCCACTTCTGACGCGTCAACCTCCACAATGAAGGGTTGAGACACATCAGGTTGCATCAGAATGGGCGCAGAAGCAAAACATTTCTTAATAGCAGAAAAAGCCTGTAATGCCTCATCCGACCAGACAGAAGTCAGCGCCCTTCCTAGTCATATCTGTCAAAGGTTTGACAATGGTGGAAAAATTCAGGATGAACTTTCTGAAGTAATTAGTAAATTCTAAAAACCGCATCAGGGCTTTCTGATTCTCCGGCCGATCCCATTCCAGTACCGCACGGACCTTTTCGGGATCCATACGAAAACCGGAGGCAGAAAGCAAGTACACCAAAAACAGCAGCTCCTTAACAGCAAACACACATTTTTCCAACTTGGCATACAATTTATTCTTCCGAAGGATCAATAACACTTGTCTCAAATGATCCTGATGAGTCTTCATATCGGGAGAGTAAATTAGTATGTCATCGAGGTAAATAACCACGAACCTCCCCACCAAATGATGAAAAATGTCATTGATAAAGCGCTGAAAGACTGCTGGAGCCATTAGTTAAACCAAAGGGCATGACTAGGTTCTCGAAGTGACCCTCAGGGGTATTGAAAGCCGTTTTCCACTCATCTCCTTCCCTGATTCTGATCAGATTATAAGCTCCTCTTAAATCCAACTTAGAAAACACCTTAGCACCAACAATCTGATCAAAAAGATCGGGAATCAAGTTAAGGGGATAAGGATCACAGACTTTAATGAGATTCAGTTCCCGGAAATCTAGGCACGGTCTAAGGCAGGCATCCTCAAACTGCGGCCCTCCAGCTGTTGTAAAACTACAACTCCCACCATGCCCTGCTGTAGGCTGATGCCTGTAGGCTGTTCAGGCATGCTGGGAGTTGTAGTTTTGCAACAGCTGGAGGGCCGCAGTTTGAGGACGCCTGGTCTAAGGGATCCGTCCTTCTATACGAAAAAGAAGCCAGCGGCCATAGGAGACTTAGATGGTCTAATATGTCCCTTTGCCAAACTCTCGGCAATGTACTCCCGCATAGCTACTCTTTTGGTTTGAGAAAGATTATACAACCGAGATTTTGGCAATTTTGCTCCGGAGATAAGATTGACCGGACAATCATACTCCCGGTGAGGGGGCAACTCCTGAGCTCCGCCCTCCGAGAATACGTCTGAAAAATCTGAAAGAAACTGAGGCAACACCTTAGTGACCACCCCCGAAATAGAGGCACTAAGACAGTTGTCCATACAAAATTCACTCCAATTCCTGATTTGTCTTGTTTGCCAGTCAATGGTAGGGTTATGTTTGATCAACCATGGTAAACCCAGAACCATCGGAGCAGGCCAACCTTTCATAACAAAAGAAGAAATGAACTCAACATGAGAATCACCCACCATCAAATGAATATCCTGAACAATATGAGCTAGACATCTTTGCGAGAGGGGGGCGGAATCTATAGCAAACACAGGTATCTCTTTTCTTAATGCGGTAGTTTTAAAACCATGACTCTGAACAAACTGAAAATCAATAAGATTAAAGAGGACCTTTCACTAGAATAAAAAATCTAAACTAAGTATACAGACATGGAGAGCGGCGCCCAGGGATCTCCCTGCACTTACTGTTATACCTGGGCGCCGCTCCGTTCTCCCGGTATAGCCTCCGGTATCTTCATATGTTCGGCTTCCTCCAGTTGAGCCTGCCGGCGTCTCTTTCTCCCAGGCTGTAGCGCTGGTCAATCGCAGCGCTCAGCTCATAGCCTGAGAGAAAAAAAAACTCTCAGGCTATGAGCTGAGCGCTGTGATTGGCCAGCGCTACAGCATGGGAGAAGGAGACGCCGGCAGGCTCAACTGGGTGGAGCCGAACATATGAAGATACCAAAGGCTATCCCGGGAGAACGGAGCGGCGCCCAGGTATAACGGTAAGTGCAGGGAGATCCCTGGGTGCCGCTCTCCATGTCTGTATGCTTAGTTTAGATTTTCTATTCTGGTGAAAGGTCCTCTTTAACCCCTGCGCCACTGTCAACAAATACCTTTAACTAAAAATTTCCAGAGTCTAGCACCACCATGGCTGGCAGGAGGAATCGGGTACTGCAGGTAGGATACAAATATGCCTGCTCTGACTCCCCATTTACACTACCAAGAGTAAGGGAGTTATTTTTTTCATTTGAAGGGATCCCCTATTTGTTTTTCATTACCACTTCGAGGTTTAATAAAAGGGCACACATTAACAAAATGACCTTCTTTACCACAGAATAAACAGTCTATTCAGCCTCCTAAAATTCCTATTGCCAGAGCAAGAAGTAACCTAACCCAATTGCATAGGCTCCTCTCCAGCCCATAATTCAGGTGTCAGAGTACCCCGAGGGACAGGAGGGACTGATTCCCCACCAGGCAGCACCCCCTGCCCGAAGGGAATCTTGCATCTCTCCCTAAGCCTATCAATCCGTACGGCCAAAGACATGGCCGCCTCCAAGGAATCAGGTTTTTTATGAAATGCAAGGGCATCTTTTAATCTCTCAGATAGCCCCTGACAGAACTGACTACGGAGTGCAGGATCATTCCACTCCGAGTCAGTCGCCCAACTTCTAAATTCAGCACAATACAACTCAGCAGTACGTTCTCCCTGGCACAAGCTGCGCAACTTAGATTCAGCCATGGAGACCCGGTCAGGGTCATCATAAATCAGACCCAGGGCTCTGAAAAATTCATCCACCGACCGGAGGGACTGAGAACCAGTTGGCAGAGAAAAAGCCCAGGACTGAGCGTCACCTTTTAACAGAGAAATAATAATAATCCCAACTCTGGTTTTCGTCTCCAGGTGAAATCGGACGCAGACGAAATTACAATTTACAGGACTCCCTGAACCGGACAAAGTTATCACTTCTCCCGGAAAACCTATCAGGGAGAGCGACCTTAGGTTCCAGGCAGACCTGGTTTCCTCTGGCAGCACCAGACGCCAAAGTACTCTGACACTGTGCAACCGAATTGCGGAGGACAGCTACCTCCAAAGACAATCCCTGCATGCGATCAACCAAAGCATCAATAGTCTCCATTTTGCTAAAAATTACGGTATGGCGGGTTATAATGTCACGGTAGGTAAGATAAGGGAAGGAAACAGGAAACGGCAAAGCAAACAAAACAACTGACTAGGCCCCAAAAGCTAGGGAACAAATAGGTCACCTCCTAGCAATCCCTAAAAGACTTTCCCTACGCTGCTATGCCCATGTGCATATATCGATGAGATATGCACATGCCCACGTACCTAAGCTGAAACACACTGGACCAAACCCTCAACAGTAGGGAAAAGGGAAAGAGACTACCAGCTCCTTCAACCACCGAAGGAGCTAGCGTCACTCTAGGGGCCTAGTAAAAACAGACACAGGAGGGAAAAGGACTTATCATTAGATGAGTTGGAGCAGACAATCCACCAAAACTTCATGCACACAAACAAGGAAGAACTATAACCCGCAAAGGCTATAGGGAGAATGAGGAATAAATAGCCCCCCCAATGACCAAACAAACCACACCTAATAGGAGGTGGGATTCTTTTCAAACCCAAAACAAAACAAACTGTCAGATCGAGTCATGTGCAGCAACTCTGACAAATCGTCTCAGAACACCCACAGGGCAGGGCGTGACAATGTTTAATCCGAAGACGATTCGCTCATCCCTAATCACCATATTCTGACCACCATAACTTTATATACAGTCAGGTCCATAAATATTGGGACATCGACACAATTCTAACATTTTTGGCTCTATACACCACCACAATGGATTTGAAATGAAACTAACAAGATGTGCTTTAACTGCAGACTGTCAGCTTTAATTCGAGGGTATTTACATCCAAATCAGGTGAACGTTGTAGGAATTACAACAGTTTGCATATGTGCCTCCCACTTGTTAAGGGACCAAAAGTAATGGGACATAATAATCAGAAATCAAACTTTCGCTTTTTAATACTTGGTTGAAAATTCTTTGCAGTCAATTACAGCCTGAAGTCTGGAACGCATAGACATCACCAGATGCTGGGTTTCATCCCTGGTGATGCTCTGCTAGGCCTCTACTGCAACTGTTCTTCAGTTCCTGCTTGTTCTTGGGGCATTTTCCCTTCAGTTTTGTCTTCAGCAAGTGAAATGCATGCTCAATGGGATTCAGGTCAGGTGATTGACTTGGCCATTGCATAACATTCCACTTCTTTCTCTTAAAAAACTCTTTGGTTGCTTTTGCAGTATGCTTTGGGTCATTGTCCATCTGCACTGTGAAGCGCCGTCCAATGAGTTCTGAGGCATTTGGCTGAATATGAGCAGATAATATTGCCCGAAACACTTCAGAATTCATCCTGCTGCTTTTGTCAGCAGTCACATCATCAATAAATACAAGAGAACCAGTTCCATTGGCAGCCATACATGCCCACACCATGACACTACCACCACCATGCTTTAGTGGTATGCTTAGAATCATGAGCAGTATTTCCTTCTCCATACTCTTCTCTTCCCATCGCTCTGGTACAAGTTGATTTTGGTCTCATCTGTCCATAGGATGTTGTTCCAGAACTGTGAAGGCTTTTTTAGATGTCGTTTGGCAAACTCTAATCTGGCCTTCCTGTTTTTGAGGCTCACCAATGGTTTACATCTTGAAGTGTTCTCTTGATTGTTGACTTTGACAATGGAGAGTGTTCTTAATCTGGCCAACTGTTGTGAAGGGTGTTTTCTTCACCAGGGAAAGAATTCTTTGGTCATCCACCACAGTTGTTTTCCGTGGTCTTCCGGGTCTTTTGGTGTTGCTGAGCTCACCGGTGCGTTCCTTCTTTTTAAGAATGTTCCAAACTGTTGTTTTGGCCATGCCTAATGTTTTTGCTATATCTCTGATGGGTTTGTTTTGTTTTTTAAGCCTAATGATGGCTTGCTTCACTGATAGTGACAGCTCTTTGGATTTCTTCTTGAGAGTTGACAGCAACATATTGCGAATGCAAATAGCACACTTGAAATGAACTCTGGACCTTTTATCTGCTCATTGTAATTGGGATAATGAGGGAATAAAACACACCTGGCCATGGAACAGAAGCCAATTGTCCTATTACTTTTGGTCCCTTAACAAGTGGGAGGCACATATGCAAACTGTTGTAATTCCTACACCGTTCACCTGATTTGGATGTAAATACACTCAAATGAAATTTGACAGTTTGCAGTTAAAGCACATCTTGTTCGTTTCATTTCAAATCCATTGTGGTGGTGTATAGAGCCAAAAATGTTAGAATTGTGTCGTCCCAATATTTATGGACCTGACTGTGTATATATATATAATAAAAAAGCAAGCAGCACGCCAAACGTAATAAAGTAGAAAAGTATAATTTCTCGCTCGTATCATTGGGGGAGGGGGGGGGGCGACGACACAGGAACGTGGATATAGCTGCTGCCACCACTAGGAGGCGACACTAGGCTGAAAAGTGTTAACTCTTCCCCTTCCGGCTATACACCCTCCAGCCTGGAGAGAGCATATCAGTTTTTAGCTTAGTGTCGTAGGAGGCAGACCCTTCTTCCCTTTTTAGGTATGGGAAGCAGAGTTGCCTAGCCTCTCTGTCTTCCCGGTGAGCAAAATTGGTGTCGGTTTCCCTCACTGCCGGACCTCCCCACAGAAGAAAAGGTTGACCAGGGCAGCCTCCGCTCCCCTGCTTCCTGCCAGCCAAAGGGTCAACTGGTTTTGTGAAGACCCTCCCGCCATACCAGTCTCCTACCACTTCGGGTGCCAGCTGCTGAAGAGGTGACCCTGCTGATCCGTTAAGTGAGGGTGAAGAGAAGAGGATGAAGATGGAGTGAGTAATCGGGAATGGGTGAGTATTTTACCCCCCCCCCCCTTCTCTTGCCGGGTCTCGCCGTTTTCAGGGTCCACGGGGGTGTCGCCCCCCCCATCCTTTTTATTCTAGTATGGGCCTCTGCTGGGTCTCCAGTTCTAGCACAGGCGTGTCCTAAGTGGGTGGGTCTAACATCTGGTGCTCTTTCTTCAGAGAACCACGGGGAGCTCTTTCAGAGCATCCCGCGCTCCTCCGGGGGCCACTACTGCGCTGGCCGGCCACTGCACTTTAGGCCCCGGCTTCCCTCGTACTTACCTGCGTTTCGGGTCGCTATCAGGTCACCAGGGGGGTCTCCACGACCGTTTTCAACAAGCGGGCAGCGCCCGCTCCGGTTCCCTTTTTTCCCCCCCGGCTGACCGGAAGTGTATCATGGTCGGCCACGGGTATCTAATTTAGGCCGCGGCTTCCCAGGAAACGTAGGCCACAAGTTGCCGCCTACAGCTATGACGAGGGGGGCGGGGTTGTGCTTACCGCCAAGGCTCTGTGGGAGGACCCTTTGCTTCCCCGCGCTGTTCAGGCTGCCTCAAGCTCCACTGAGATCACTGGACCTGCAGTCACCTGCAAACTGGTAGGACGGTTACCCCCCTCTCCAGCCTTGAGACCGCTATTGGTTTGGGTTAGCAGCCATGTCAGAACCCACCAGCGACCCTTGCATACCACCAGCCGCCACTTATTATGCATGCACTAGATGCAAAATTAAGTTCCCTGATGGGCAGCCAGATTCCGTGTGCTCCGCATGCTGTGCGACTAGACAGGTTCTTCCCCCCCCCCCCCGGAGCCTACGCAGCCGCATGACCACTGGGCCCGTGCTTTGTCTCGGGCAGTGGAAAAGCTCTCGAAAATATCCCAATCCACCCTCTTCCTCATGGGTCGTTTGGTTGATTTTTATCCCCACCTGCACAGTCGGCACCCTCCTCGGGTGAACAACTTAGGAGCACACCTTCGCACAAGAGGCTCAGAGCAGGTCATCATTCCTCCTTTGACGCGTCGGCATCTCCACCCCACCTGGGTCACGCTCGGATGTATTCTCCCTCTCACGGGAAGTTTTGTCCGATGGGGAGATTGGGGAATCTGACTCTGATATGGATCTGGAACAGTCTTCTAAGATTGCTTCCATGGTGGACAGCCTAGTTACTGCTGTCTGTGACACCTTCCAGGTGCAGGATGACTCCCCCCTCCACGAGCCTTCAAGAAGTGTCTTTTCTCCGCTCCAGACAATCCCCTAAAGCCTTTCCCATACATGACGACTTTTCGGTGGTCATTGCAAAGGCATGGGACCACCCAGATCGTCGCTTTACCACATCCAAGCGACTTGATCTACTATATCCCTTTCCGGCGGAATGTATCCTCTCCGTCTAAGGTGGATCCTCCGGTCCAAGTCTCGCCAAACACACCGCCATTCCCGTGGCTGACTGCTCATCCCTCCAGGATCCCATAGATCGCCGTATGTAGTCTTTTTCTAAGTCGGCGTTTGCAGCAAGTGGCTCAGCACTTAAACCCATTTTTGCTCCCGCCTGGGTGGCTAAGGCAGTCTCAGAATGGGCACTCCGGTTAAATCAAGACTTGGCAGCGGACCTCCCTCTGGCGGAGCTCCAGTCTTTGTCCCTCCAAATCTCACAGGCGGGGAAATATCTCTGTGCGGCCTCCTTAGACGCTGGTGCACTGGTGGCCCTCTCATCAGCTCTCGCGGTAGCTTTACGGCGTGAACTGTGGCTTAAGGTCTGGGCAGTGGATTCGTCCTCAAAGGGTTCCCTGGTAGTCCTCCCTTTTTCTGGCTTCCGTTTATTTGAGTCCAGTTTGGATGAAATTATCTCCGAGGGCAGATCTAAGCGCACGTTTCGCGCTAAGTCCTTAAATGCCCGGACTCACTCCTTTCGCCGCTTCTCGAGTACTCATCCGGCGGCAAGAGCCCCTCCCAAGTCCTCCACGCAAGACCAGAGAAAAAAGCCATTCTTTCGGCCTCAACCAGCCTGGCGCCCACGGGCACAGCCCATTCGTCCCTCGACCAATAAACTGCCTTCTGCATGAAGGGTTTAGGACATTTGGTGGGCCCATATTTCAGACTCGTGGACGCTCGAATTGTAACCGTAGGTTACAATATAGAGTTTGCTTCTCCCCCAGACCGTTTCTTTCTGTCCCAGCCCCCCAGAGATCCGGATTGGGCTGTCGCCTTTTCTCAGGCAATTCGGTCTCTCCTCGATCGGGGCGTGATCTCTCCGGTTCCCCAGGAGGAACACTTCACAGAATTTTATTCAAACCTATTTGTCGTCCCCAAGAAGGAAGGGTCCTTTCGCCCGGTTCTGGACCTCAAGCTGCTGAACCGGTCTCTCTGGGTCCAACAGTTCAGAATGTAGTCCCTTCGCTCTGTCGTTGCTTCACTGGAGCGGGGAGAATTCCTCTCCTCAATAGTCATCCAGGAATCGTACTTACACGTCCCCATTGCTCCGGTACATCAGCGCTTCCTCAGCTTCACTGTAGGCCCCACCACTACCAGTTAGTCGCCCTTCCCTTTGGCTTGGCAACAGCGCCCTGGGTCTTCACGAAAGTGCTCGCTCCTGGCCCTTCTTCATGCCAGGGGTATCACCCTGATTCCATATCTGGATGACATCCTGGTCAAGACGCCGACCTTCAGTCAGAACGAGGTCAGTCTACGTATCACTCTCGACACCCTGACATGCTTTGGCTGGCTGGTGAATTTCCAGAAGTCTACCCTACGACCAACCAGGCCGATCACCTTTCTTGGGATGATCCTCGACGTTAGTTCGCTTTTCTCTGGACAAGCAGCTAGCCCTTCTGAAGTTGGTCCGTCTTCTCCGGCGCAGGTTACCATCGATCCGATTTTGCATGCGGGTCTTGGGTGCAATGGTCGCTTCCTTCCAGGCAGTCCCGTTTGCACAATTTCACACTCGTCCCCTTCAACGAACAATTTTATTGTCTTGGGACAGGACAACTCACCGGTGTCCTTTGACCGTCACCTCTTCCTGTCCCCAAGGGTGCGTTCGGCGCTTAGGTGGTGCCTCTCGGCCCCGACCTTGGAGTTGGGGAAGTCCTTTCTCCCGATCTCATGGACGGTCATTACCACCGATGCCAGTCTTCAGGGTTGGGGCGGAGTCTTCCCGCCCCAGACAGTCCAAGGCTTATGGTCTCAGTCGGATTTAAAACTGCCCATCAACATCCTGGAGCTCCAGGCCATTCATCTGTCGTTTCTCCATTGGACCCCTCTCCTGAGGGGCCAGCCGATACGGATCCAGTCCGTCATTGCCACGGCAGTGGCGTACATCAACCACCAAGGGGGAACCCGCAGTCAAGCGGTGATGGAGGTGTTGGCCAAAATCCTGCAGTGGGCGGAGACTCATGTACCAGCGCTATCAGCGGTTTACATCCCGGGGGTAAAGAATTGGACGGTGGATTTCCTCAGTCGGACAACCATGGACTCGGGAGAGTGGTCACTGCACCCGGAAGTGTTCGACTCCATTTGTCTCTGTTGGGGCCGACCAGAGGTGGACTTAATGGCGTCCAGACTCAACAACAAACTTCCCGCCTTCTTCTCTCGAACAAGAGATCCTCGAGCGTGCACCGTAGACGCACTGGTGGCACCATGGGACAGGTTCTCTCTGCTGTACATATTCTCTCCCCTTCCCCTCCTGCCCTGAGTCTTGCGCAGAATCAGGTTGGAGCGCATCCAGACGATTCTCATTGCTTTGGGTTGGCCCCGTCGCGAATGATACACCGATATCGTGCTCCTTCTAGGAGACACGCCATGGCCTCTTCCGCTCAGAATCAATCTTCTCTCTCAGGGTCCTGTCTTCCACCAACGTTTAGAGTCGCTACGTTTGACGGCGTGGCTGTTGAAACCGCCATTCTGAGGCAGCGTGGTTTCTGAGGCATGATTAAGGCCAGGAAACCAGCGTCTTCTAAGATTTATTGTAGAACTTGGAGGTCCTTTCTGCACTTCTGTGCGGAACGTGGCCTCCCTCCACTGCGCTTCTCACTTCCCACCATCCTTTTCTTTCTGCAATCGGGTCTGGAATTGGGTCTTGCGCTTAGTTCTTTAACCAGCTCAGGACCGCCGTACGCAGGATTGCGTCCTGGCGGCGGCCCTGTTATTCCTCCTGGACGCAAATACGCGTGAACGCGCGCACACAGGAACCGAAGGTAAGCGAGTGGATCTGCAGCCTGCCAGTGGCGACCGTTCGCTGGCAGGCTGTAGATGCGATTTTTTTTTTAACCCCTAACAGGTATATTAGACGCTGTTTTGATAACAGCGTCTAATATACCTGCTACCTGGTCCTCTGGTGGCCCCTTTTGCTTGGATCGACCACCAGAGGACACAGGCAGCTCTGTAATAAGTAGCACCAAACACCACTACACTACACCCCCCCCTGACCCTTATTAACCCCTGATCACCCCATATAGACTCCCTGATCACCCCCCTGTCATTGATCACCCCCCTGTCATTGATCATCCCCCTGTAAGGCTCCATTCAGACGTCCGTATGTGTTTTGCGGATCCGATCCGCGGATCCGCAAAACACATACGGACGTCTGAATGGAGCCTTACAGGGGGATGATCAATGACATATAGACTCCCTGATCACCCCCCTGTCATTGATCACCCCCCTGTACGGCTGGCTCCATTCAGAGGTCCGTATGTGTTTTGCGGATCCACGGATCCATGGATCGGATCCGCAAAACACATAGGGACGTCTGAATGGAGCCTTACAGGGGGGTGATCACCCCATATAGACTCCCTGATCACCCCCTGTCATTGATCACCCCCTTGTAAGGCTGGCTCCATTCAGAGGTCCGTATGTGTTTTGCGGATCCACGGATCCATGGATCGGATCCGCAAAACACATACGGACGTCTGAATGGAGCCTTACAGGGGGGTGATCAATGACAGGGGGGTGATCTACCCATATAGACTCCCTGATCACTTCCCTGTCATTGATCACCCCCCTGTAAGGCTCCATTCAGACGTCCGTATGTGTTTTTCGGATCCGATCCGTGGATCCGAAAAACACATACGGACCTCTGAATGGAGCCTTACAGGGGGGTGATCACCCCATATAGACTCCCTGATCATCCCCCTATAAGGCTCCATTCAGATGTCCGTATGTATTTTGCGGATCCGATCTGTGGATCTGCAAAACACATACGGACCTCTGAATGGAGCCTTACAGGGGGGTGATCAATGACAGGGTGGTGATAACCCCATTTAGACTCCCTGATCACCCCCCTGTCATTGATCACCCCCCTTTAAGGCTCCATTCAGAATTTTTTTGGGCACAAGTTAGCGGAAATTGATATTTTTTTATTTTTTGTTTTTTCTTACAAAGTCTCATATTCCACTAACTTGTGACAAAAAATAAAAACTTCCATGAACTCACCATACCACTCAAAATCCAAATGCCCTCCTAAAAGATACTCATTGGAATTTGGGCCCCTTTGCGCACCTAGGCTGCAAAAAAGTGTCACACATGTGGTATCGCTGTACTCAGGAGAAGTTGGGCAATGTGTTTTGGGGTGTCTTTTTACATATACCCATGCTGGGTGAGAGAAATATCTCTCTATAATGACATTTTTGTATAAAAAAAAATGGGAAAAGTTGACTTTTAGAGAGATATTTCTCTCATCAAGCATGGGTATATGTAAAAATACACCCCAAAACACATTGCCCTACTTCTCCTGAGTACGGCGATACCACATGTGTGACACTTTTTTGCAGCCTAGGTGTGCAAAGGGGCCCAAATTCCAATGAGTACTTTTGATTTTACAGGGCATTTTTTTACACATTTGGATTCCAGACTTCTTCTCACGCATTAGGGCCCCTAAAATGCCAGGGCAGTATAACTACCCCACAAGTGAACCCATTTTGGAAAGAAGACACCCCTAGGTATTTCGTGATGGGCATAGTGAGTTCATGGAAGTTTTTATTTTTTGTCACAAGTTAGTGGAATATGAGACTAAAAAAATCATCATTTTATGCTAACTTGTGACAAAAAAATAAAAAGTTCTATGAACTCACTATGCCCATCAGTGAATACCTTAGGGTGTCTACTTTCCGAAATGGGGTGATTTGTGGGGTGTTTGTACTGTCTGGCCATTGTAGAACCTCAGGAAACATGACAGGTGCTCAGAAAGTCAGAGTTGCTTCAAAATGCGGAAATTCACATTTTTGGACCATAGTTTGTAAAGGCTATAACTTTTACCCAAACCATTTTTTTTTTAATCAAAGACATGTAGAACAATAAATTTAGAGAAAAATTTATATAGAAATGTCGTTTTTTTTAAAAAATATTTACAACTGAAAGTGAAAAATTTAATTTTTTTGCCCAAATTTCGTTAAATTTTCATTAATAGTAAAATGATTAATAAAAGTAAAAATGTCAGCAGCAATGAAATACCACCAAATGAAAGCTCTATTAGTGAGAAGAAAAGGAGGTAAAATTCATTTGGGTGGTAAGTTGTATGACCGAGCAATAAACCATGAAAGTATTGTAGTGCAGAATTGTAAAAAGTGGTCTGGTCATTAAGGGTGGTTAAAGTGCCAAGTGTCGGCGCTGTCAGTTTTTTTCCAGCGTCCTTTAGCCGGACAGGCCCCGGTTAAGACCTTTTCTACAAGGGTTGGATCACACTGTCTCGCCGTATCGCCCCCCTTTACCTTCTTGGGACTTCAACCTGGTCCTAGGTTCCCTTCAATCTGCTCCTTTTGAGCCTCTATTCGCTGTTTCCCTTCGTCTTCTTTCCTGGAAGGTTGCCTTCCTGGTAGTAATCACCTCCATTAGGCATGTGTCAGAATTGGCAGAGCTCTCTTGTAAGGAGCCCTTTCTTGTTCTCCACCAAGATAAGGTGATGCTCCGCCCAGTACCTTCTTTTCAGCCGAAGGTGGTCTCTGCCTTCCACGTCAACGAAGACATTGTTCTCCCTTCGTTCTGCCCCTCTCCCTCACATCCTAGGGAGCGAGCTCTCCATCAGCTGGACGTGGTTCGGGCTCTGAGGATTTACCTATCCATTTCTAGTTTGTTCCACCGTACGGACTCCCTATTTGTTGTTCCTAACGGTCCCCGCAAAGGCTTGCCAGCCTCTAAGGTGACGATTGCCAAGTGGATTCGTTTGGCGATTGTGGAAGCATACCGCTCCCGGGGCAAGGTACCGCCCCTAGGTGTCACGGCCCACTCGACCAGGTGGGCGCTTCTTGGGCTCGGTTTCACCATGCTTCCGCTTCACAGTTGTGTAAGGCAGCGTCTTGGTCTTCTTAGCACACGTTCAAGTTTTACCAGGTGCATACTTTTGCATCAGCGGACGCTGCGCTGGGCCGCAAGGTCTTGCAAGCAGCAGTGTCTTGAGCTTCTGCAAGGCAGTTTTCATGAGGGTGTGTTCTTCCTGCCCCGTGGACTGCTTTGGAACGTCCCACGGTCCTGTGTCCCGCAATGATACGAGCGAGAAAACCAGATTTTTGTGAACTCACCTGTAAAATCTCTTTCTCGCTTAGTTCATTGGGGGACACAGCTCCCACCCATTGTTTACTTTTATTACCGCAAGTGATGGCGGTTGGTTTGCCGGTTCGGTCCTCAGTTCTGGTTCGGTCCGACTGGCATTCGTTATGTTATGGGTTATTTCCTGTATGGGTTTTTTCTCCTTCTCCTACTGCTTTAGCACAAACTGATATGCTCTCTCCAGGCTGGAGGGGGTATAGCCGGCAGGGGAGGAGTTATCACTTTTCAGCCTAGTGTCGCCTCCTAGTGGCAACAGCTATACCCACGGTCCTGTGTTCCCCAATGAACTAAGCGAGAAAGAGATTTTAAAGGTGAGTTCACAAAAATCTTGTTTTATTCACCTATAAATATATACTACAGAGTTGTCTGATCTGTCATTCTCATTGATGCCATTTTGGGTTGTGTTTGACTTTTTGATAACTTTTTATTAATTTTTTGTGGGGTGGGGTGATGCAACCCCAAAAAATATGGCTAATTGTTTTTATTTTTAACCCCTTGCCGACACGCTCTGAACTTGGTAGGGTTTTGCTATGGCAGCCTTCAGATCACTGACTCTGCAGCTGGGTATCTGCTGTGAAAAACAAACTCTGCAACTATGGTTCCCACTCAGCTACTGAGCGGGCACCATTTTTAAAGACCTGACATCCAACATACATGTACGCTGGATGTCGGGAAGGGGTTTATATATACAAAGATAAAGCATAACTGTAAGTTATATAAAGTATGGTATCATAATTATATCTTACAATATTTTAGGAGGTAATGAAGACATTGATGAAATTGATGATGACTGCATCATTGTGGAAAAAGAAGCTAGAGGAAGGAGACCAATTTTTGAATGTTTCTGGAATGGAAGACTTATTCCTTATACTACAGTCCAAGAGTAAGACTTGTAATTAATTTGATCAAATCCAGTATGGGAGTTTAAATGCAATGTGTTGCTGATTTTTTTTTCTGCCAGTTAAAATCAAGTAGCAACACATAACCTTTTTTTCTTCAATCCTTTTTTTATTTTCTGATTATAGATTTTTTTTTTATTCCATTTCCTGAACATGATTATGGGGGTGGCCATCTTGCCTGAGCTTTTGTTAACAGCATTTAGAGAATTGCTTTAGACCAGCCACCATGGGCCATAGATGCAATGGACAGTAGGGGACCTCATTGACTTTTATGGTAGAGTTTTCTTGGCATACTCTGTGACATGTGCGGAGGGAGTCAATTGACAATCACCTATTGTGAATGGTGGATCCAGTGTTAACTATACATAAATGTGCTATCTGTCATTCTAAACCTGCCTTTAATGATTAGCAGATAACTGCAGTAAAGTGATCTTTACAGACCAAGAAGGGGCTCCTATTATTAGGCTTGGTGTCCAGTGAGAAAACTGCTGGATTTTATGGTTTTTGTTTAAATATAGATATTGACATGGAAAATTAGTAAGTAACATCACCAAAGCGTCTTTCAAAATATGTTTAACATAAAAACGTGACTTATCACCTTCAGCCTCTGTGATGTACCTCTACATCATTGTGGCTGATGGCTGTTTAATACAGCAGGCACCTGGCTCCAAAAAACTGTGTTGATGCAGAAACCGGTCATTTAACTCCTCACATACCGCATTCAGTAGCGCTCACAGCATTTGTGAGGTTAGGCAGAGAGATGTGGCTCCCTCTGTCTTCTGACCAGAGCCCACACAGTGAAATCTCAAGGCTCCAATCAGTTACCGGCAGCCTGGGGCCTGTCACTTTACCTGCTACACTATGCCTTGTACACAGCTTTGCAGGCAGAATGCTATTTACCATAATAGTTCTCAAAAGATCCCAGGATCTAGCTCCCTAAGTAGGCTAAAAGTTATTATGTAAAAAGAAAGTTCTAATCAGCCCCATTTCCGAATTTAACCTATAAAAAGAAACATAATAGGTATATCCAAGTTTGAAAAATGTCTGAACTATTAACATATAAAAATATTTTTCCTGCGTGGTGTATGCTATAACGGAAAAAACAATAAAAATTTCGCCATTTTGAGGTCACCTTTTACATGCAAAAAAAAAAAAAAAAAGATCAAAAAGTTGTAGTATTTCACGCACAGATGGTGACGCAGCGACTAGTTGCGTCACTATCTGCGACTTCGCCACGCTCACGCCAGGTCTAAAATTGTGGGCGGGGAAGGGGATAGGCAGGGAGGTCCGTCTCATTTGTTTTAGGCGTAGAAAATGGTCTAAATGCAAGACAGCTTGGAAGTTGGGTTACATTTTGAACTGGCGCTGGATGCGCCGAAGTTATGTAGTGCTTGCAATTCTTCTACAACGCCGGACTTAATAAATGCGCCCCTTCGTTTTTATAAGTAGTAAAGCAAAAAAAAAAAAATCTAAATTCAGTATCGTCATCGTATTGAGCCACAGAATAAAGACATTGTGTAATTTTTAGTGGACAGTGAACGAGTTACTTGTCAGCATTGAGGGGGGGGGGGGTGGTTTCAGTTTTACCTAACAAAGAATTTTTTTCCAGTTTTCCAATACAAGATGTGGTAAATTAAATGCCATTAAAAAATACAACTTATCCCCCCCAAAATAAGCCCTCACATGGCTATATGAAAAGAACATTTTAAAAGTTATGACTGTTGGAATGTGGGAAGGAAAAAACAAAAATAGGCCCAGTATTTAAGGGGTTAAACAATAGGTAATTTTTTTGATGAAACAATAACTTTAATATAATTTAAAAAAAAATTAAGATCATTGGCACTGATGCGTCTCAAAACACTCATACTATTCAAATATAAACATATTTATCCCGTATAGTGAATGCAGTAACTGAAAAAAAATCTAAATGGCAGATTCGCCTTTTTTTTGTCACTTCACCTCCCAAAAAATGGAATAAAAATTGATCAAAAAGTCATACCCACTACAAGATGGTGTCAAACAGCAGATCGCCCTTCAAAAAATGAGCCCTCACATAGGTCTGTAGACATAACTATAAAAAAGTTAAGGGGGTCACAGGATATAACGATGCAAAGAAAAAAAATCTGTGCGGGTCAAGCTGCAGTTTTATTGGTATCCTGTTGGGGTACATATGATCACTTTTAATTTTTTTTAGGAGATGAGCTGAGAAAAATGGCAATTCGGGCATTTTGTTTTTCTTTTATGCTAGGGTTTTTAGTGGATAAATACTTTTATATTTTAAAATTGTTGTGCAGCCATTAATATTGATGACCTATCCTCCAGAAAGGTGCTAAACTTACCTATAAGACGCACCGGCCCATAATACTCCTCTATGTTTTAGAGGAGGACAATAAGAAAAAATATTTTTCATTAGACCTCAGGTCAGACCAGCAATCAGACCCCCAATGTTAATAAGACCCCAACAAGACCTCAGATCAGACCCCCAATCAGACCTCAGCTCAGACCCTAATGTGAATGATCCCCAATCAGACCTTAGATAAGAGACCCATGCCTCTCATCAGCCCCCATATGCCTCTCATCAGCCCCCTTCAGTCTCATATCAGCCCTCAGCAGCCCCCATTGCCTCATATCAGCCCCCAGCAGCCCCCATTGCCTCTCATATTCGCCCCCAGCAGCCCCATTGCTTCATATAAGCCCCCAGTATCCCCCATTGCCTCTCATATTAGCCCCCATTGCCTTCAGCCCCATTGCCTCTCATGTTAGCCCCATTGCCTCAGATCAGCCCCCAGCAGCCCCATATTGCCCCAGATCAGCCCCCAGGAGCCCCAATTGACTCAAATCATCCTCTAGCAGCCTCATATTGTCCCAGATCAGCCCCCAGCAGCCCCATTCTGCCTCAAATCATCCCCCAGCAGCCCCATATTGCCACAGATCAGCCCCCAGCAGCCCCATATTGCCTCATGTTTTATAAAATAAAAAAAAACACTTACCTCTCCTTCTCTGGATGCCACCGCTCCTCACCTACAGCGCAATCCTGTTTATCCTGCCGTCGGGTGTGCTGTGAACTGGTGCGCACAGCGTGAGGTCACAGAACGCCCTCACTCTGTGCGCAGCCACTGCACAGCCAACAACAGAGGACCAGGAAGCGGAGAGTACAGAGCCTTCACCGCTTCACGGTCCTCCGATACTAATGAGCGCTTCTATAATGGAAGCCCTCATTAGTATTCACCAGAAAAGATTCCCCCCCCCCCCCTTTTGGGGAAAAAAATGCGTCTTATGGGGATTCCCTGTACTTCCTATTAAAGGGGTTCTTAAATAAAATTCTAAATATACCTAAATATTACTTGTAACGGATCTCCTAGCACCCCGACCGGGTACCTCCGTTGATAAACGCTCCCAGTGCCTCCCGAGGACTCCAAGCACTCCGCTCGACACCGATACCACCACAGGAACCAGGAAAAGGAACAGCTCTTACAAGAGCTAGGAGTAATAGCCAGGGGAGTATACAAGTATAGCAATCCCCACACACATGAGACGAGGCTCTATGTTGAAGGTAAAACAGGAACACTTTATTGAGGGCTACCCGCCCGTATTTATGCAGGTCCCCATCTGGTGGACACGCCCCTAGGGGACTAGAATGAAGACAGATATGCAGCACTGCAGGATACACAGACACAATACATCCCCACAATGCATCATGGTTTCCTCCTCTCTGCCCTGGAGACACCCGAGGAGTAATCTAATTATCTCTCAAGACAAAGGGAAATCGCCAATACACATGTGGGGACAACAGAACAGAAATCACCACCCAAACACACAATGTCACACCCCCACAGCAAACACAGACATTTAACATATTCCCAGATAGCTCAAGTCTGAGTGCATATTATTAGGTGAATGGCACTCAGACAACATGAATACAATAAAATTAGCTATCTAGGTACCCTCACATAACATACAATACAATTACACAGACAGATGGTTCTGTCACATTACTTTATTATAAACATATTCCAAAATAGCATTTATTATTTATAATGGCTCGTTTTGTCTAGAGCAGGGACGCACAACCTGTGGCCCCGGGGGCCACTTGCGGCCCTTGATACCATTCTGTTTGGCCCCAACCATCTGGTAACTGACATGTACTGTATGTCTATGTCTTGTGGCTGCTCACATGCATTTTTCCTGTATTTCTCCCATTTATATGGGAGTCCTGGAACTGTAAGTAGACATTATGGTGTATACCGTGTGTTCAATATGCCAAAAATACTGTATTTTATTTGTTTAGTACCCCTTTAATTTTTTTTTTCGGGCTTTGTCATTGGTCTGGCAATGTGGCCTCCAACCAGAAAACGTTGTGCAACCCAGGTCTAGAGGGAAATCATCAGGGGAAATAAAATGGATGCTGCCCTATTAGCACAGCTATTAAAGCAGTAAGCTAAAGAGCTGTCTTAGGCTTGTTTGTTCACTTGTGTGAAACAGATCCGGCAGGCTGTTCTGGCCAGGAACAACCTGTCGGATCAGACCTTGTCAGGCAAAGCTGTACACTGCCTGCATTCTGTCTGGCCCCATTCACTATAATGGGGGCCGGTGGGAATCTGATCTGACAGGCTGTTCTCCGCCGGAACAGCCTGCCGGATCTGTTTTACGCAAGTGTGAAACAAGCCTTAGGCTGAGTTCACACTTGAATTATTTGGTCAGGTATTTTCATCAGTTATTGTGAGCCAAAACCTGTGGGGGTCAAAATCACAGAACAGGTGCAGATCTTTTCATTATACCTTATCGCTGAGTCGGTTAGGTCATCAATATTACTGACTGCACAAACACTTTAACAGGTAGTTTTCTATGGCTGGCCTAAGATTTAAAGAGGACCTTTCATGGTTTCTTTTTATTCTAGATAAATACCTTTACTTGCGGGGTACACCCCGCTTATGCTGACACCCTGAATGTTTTTTTTTTTTTTTTTAATCGCCCCTACGCCCCGTTGTGCACCCCTTAGTTTTCCCGCTCAGTATGCTAATACTGAGCATCGGTACAGGGAGGAGGAGACACCAGGGTTTCTCAATAGGTGTCTCCTTCTCCCTGGCTGCGCCACGATCCAATCACAGCGGAGAGCGTCACAGCCAGGGAGAAAAAAAAATCGCCTTCTCCCATTCAGAAACCCTGGTATCTCCTCCTCCCTGTACCGATGCTCAGTATTAACATACTGAGTGGGAAAACTACAGGGGGGCACAGCGGGGCGTAGGAGCGATATATATAAAAAAAAGGCAGGATGGCAGCATCAGCCCCACAAATAAAGGTATTTATCTAGAATAAAAAAAAAACCATTAAAGGTCTTCTTTAACAAGGCCCTAGTCTGTCATAGCAGATGATTGGCACCCTGTGGTTTTGCTGTGGGGGTGTTATCCGAGGTCAGATGTAGCCCATTCCCTTTGACTAACCTCTCAGATGCCATGGTCTCTATTGAGTTTTCTCCAGTCCCTGACATTGCAGGTGTCACCTCAGATGTACAGTTACGTTAGGCTGTACAAGCATGGGGTGTGTATAAGTGTATTGAATAGCTTAGGCTACTTTCACACTTGCGGCAGAGTGATCCGGCAAAACGTATGCCAACTGATGGCAAAATGCATTGAAATGCCGGATCCATCTTTCCAGTGTCATCCAGCAAAACGGATCCGGCATTAATTTTTTTTACTTTTTTTTCAGTCTGTGCATGTGCAGACCGGAAGGACGGATCGGCACTAATTCATTCCTATGGAAAAAAATGCCGGATCCGACATTCAGGCAAGTCTTAAGTTTTTTTCGCCGGAGATAAAACCGTAGCATGCTGCGGTTTTATCTTTTGCTTGGTCAGTCAAAATGACGGAACGGAAGACATCCTTATGCATCCTGAACGGATTACTCTCCATTCAGAATGCATGGGGATATACCTGATCAGTTCTTTTCCGGCATTGAGCCCTTTGAACCGAACTCGGTGCCGGAAAAGAAAAACACTAGTGTTAAAGTACCCTTAGGGTACTTTCACACTTGGGTTTTTCTGTTTCAGCATAGAGTTCAGTCCTAGGGGCTCTATACCGGAAAAGAACTGATAAGTTTTATCCCCATGCATTCTGAATAGAGAGCATTCCGTTCAGGATGCATTAGGATGTCTTCAGTTCAGTCTTTTTGACTGATCAGGCAAAAGATAAAACTGCGTCATGCTATGGTTATCTCCGGCGGAAAAAACCTGAAGACTTGCCTGAATGCCGGATCCGGGATTTATTTTCCATAGGAATGTATCAGTGCCGTCCTTCCGGTCTGCTCATGCGCAGACTGGAAAAAAATAAATGCCGGATACCGTACGTTTTTCTGGATGACACCGGAAAGACGGATCCAGCATTTCAATAGATTTTTCTGACTGATCAGGCATTTTTCAGAGTGATCAGTATCAGATAGAATTTCTATCTTCATTCAGCAGGACCTGCGCTAACGTCACGTCGTGAGCGTGATTATGTCATCAAAGGTCCTTTGGCAGGTCCTGAAAGAAGAAGAAAGAAGACTATGCCGGCTGCGCGAACAACAGGGTGAGGTGAGTTAATTTTTTTTTTTCATTTTTTAACCCCTAAAGCCACATTTTAGTAAGCATTCTGTATTAAGAATGCTATTATTTTCCCTTATAACCATGTTATAAGGGAAAACAATAAAATATACAGAACACCTAACCTGAACTTTAGTGAAGAAGTCCGAGTTCGGGTCTGGGTACCACAGTCAGTTTTTTATCACGCGCATTGCACATGCGCAATAAAAATTGAGCATCGGAACGCAATCGCAGTCAAAACTGACTGCAATTGCGTACCTACTCGCACAATTTTCCCTAATCTGGACACGCTCGTCTGCAAGGGGCCTAAGGATTACTTTCACTAACCTATTGGCCAGTACTTTGGCCAAGAGCTTAATGTATATACGTAGCAGAGATAGAGGCATATAGGATTCCGGATTGGTGTGGTCTTTACCAGGTTTAAGTAACACTACTATTATTGCCTCTTCCATAGATTCAGGTAGCCTACCCTGTGTTTCTGCCTGTTCAAAGACTGCTAATAGCTGTGGTAGCAAGAAGGCCTTATATTTTTTTTTAAGAATTCCCCTGGTATTCCATCTGACCCAGGTGCCTTCTCATTAGGTAGTCCCTTCACCGCTTCCTCAAGTTCCTCCAAACTTATAGGTTCTTCAAGACTCGCCTTCTGTTCCTCAGTCAGCCTTGACAGTTGAATTGAGGCGAGGTAGTTTTGAATCTCACTTTCCCTACACTGTAACCTAGTGCAATATAGTTTTTTTTATAGTATTCCCTAAATACTCTAAGAATATCTCGATTTTCAGTTACCAAATCACCCGTCATGTCCTGGATGCATCCTATATAGGAAGAGCCCTGCTGAGCCTTAATGATAGTTGCCAACATGTGTCCTGCATTTTCTCCCTCCTCAAAATGTTTCTGTTTCCAGAAAAAAAGAGATTTTGTAAAACTTACCAGTAAAATCTCTTTCTCGCTCTTCATTGGGGGACACAGAGACCATGGGTATAGCTATGTCCTCTAGGAGGCGTTGACACTAGATAAAGCTGTTAGCTTCTCCACTGGCAGCTATACCTCCTCCAGCCTGGAGAGAGAGCTTCAGTTTGTGAGAAGCAGTAGGAGAAGCAAGTAAACCAACGAAACAATGTGGAACAGCAACAATGCCAAGAACCGAACCAGGTTCTAACCAGCAACAGCCACAACTGTGGCCGAACAACAATACTGGGTGGGTGCTGTGTCCCCAATGAAGAGCGAGAAAGAGATTTTACTGGTAAATATTACAAAATCTCGTTTTCTCGCCCATATTCATTGGGGGACACAGAGACCATGGGATGTCCGAGAGCAGTCCACAGGGAGGGAAAAACCACAGACCCATGAAGCAAGCGCCCGTGCAGTCAACTAAGAACTGTCGCAGCAAGACCACACGGTCCACGCAGTGACCATCGATGCATAAGTATGCACCTGGCAACTTCTTGCGAAAATGTGCAAGGAGGACTGGATCCACCTTACATTACTGTGCAGCCAAAGCGCGATTCCTCCTAGCCCAAGAAGCGCCCACCACTTTGGGGGAGTGAGCCGCTCCGAGTGCGGTAAGCTGCAGCACTGCCAGACCGAATCCAACGTGCAATCGCCCTTTGGGGGCCGCCAATCCCCAGCGAGGACCTTCCTGAGAGAAAAGGGGGATCCGTACGCCCGAGAGGGACTGGAGGCTGCTAATAATGAGTAGAGCACTGACAACGTCCATAATGTAACTCCCTTCCGTAAGGCGCGAAGGAAAGGAACATGCTATGGAAGTCAGAGACCACCTTCGGGAGAAGAAGGAATGCTGAGAAAACCATATTAAGATCCCAAGGCTGTAAGGACGATACAGAGGAACCATATGTGCTGCTCCTTGAAAGAAGATTCCCACGGGCACCAGGGAACCTGGAAGGCTGCCCAAGATGGAAGCGCCAACACCTGACCCATCAAGGAAACAAGGGCTAAACAAAGGTCAACCCTTAAAGTAGAAAGGTTAGAGAAAAACCCCAACGTGAGGGGGACGTCATGGCTTCAGAGAAGCCTCAGAAGGACCTCCAGGTCCCAGAATAGATACTGGCGATGCAGACTTCCTGTCCTGAATCATAGTGCGGAAGAGATCGGGCGAAAAAAACCCTCCACGTTAGAACGGCGGTCTCAATAGCCATGCCGTCATTGAAAAAGTCATGTAAGACTGAACCCCTTGAAAGAAGGACGTCTGAGTGGCAGTGACCAAGGGACGTCTCCAGGAGAACGAGGTCGGCATATCACGCACGACGAGTCAGTTTCGGAGCGACTAGGATATGTCTGAATGTCCTCCATCCGTACCTTCCGTAGAACCCTGAGAAGGAGGGGAAGAAACTCCCGCCAAGGAGAATCAGGACCTCCATGGCGGATGCTTCCGGAACTGTGGCTCTGGAGAGAAGGCGGAAGCCCTTGTGCAGATACCGTTAGCACACCCGGACCAATGGAAGAGTCCCTGTAGGAGGAAGAATGTGGAGGGCGTCACAGCCCACCAGTTGGGACCAGATCGTGTCTGGAATGGAAAGGCACCAAACAAATACCCCATGCAACGAAGGTGAGGGAAGGTAGCAACGTAGGAACTACCAAGGCATATGGGGTGACAATGAACCATGAGCCAGAGGGGGAAAGAGAGGAGAAGCAATAGGCTAGATCTAAAACCCTACCCTGTAAGAGACCGACGCTATACAGAAGTAGCCAAAGATCAAGCGGCCGTGCCAAAAGAACTCCGCCCGAGAAGGAAGCCAGGCAAGGGAAGTCACACTGCAATGCCAGCTCCATATCCCAGCAGAGGAGGGAACACCCGTAGAAGCCACCGATCCAGTGCTAAAGAGTCCACCGCCTAGCGAGGGGCTGTGCAGTAAGAACCCAAGCATGTAGGGAAAATAATACCGCTACCACAGTGGTAGCCAGCGCTTGCCCCGGCAACGCAAAAACTGGGGGAGAGGCCCGATACTATCCGTAGAAACCACGTGCCATACTGCCCCAGTTACATGGAGCTAACCCTAAAATTTCTACCTGGAAGGGCGCAACTGCCAAGCTAGCTCCAGGGTAGGACCCCTACCAGAGGGGGATGTCCCACTGCAGCGACCATGAACTCTAACATTAGCGACAAGCCGCACCTGTGGAGGAAAACAAGCTGTAGGAGCTAAATCAGAGCCGCCAGCATAACCACTTCCCCAGAGAATGGGGAGTGGTGGATAGAGAATACGGAGTCAGCGAAAAGAGTCGACCCGCTGGAACGTACTCACTAGGTAAGTGGAGTATGTATTTCGTATTGATGCGGACAATATCAGGACCGACCGGAGCAACAGAGGCCCATGGAGATGGGGGGGGGGGGGGGCGTCTGTAAGACCCACAAGTGATGCTAGGAACCCCCTGGAAGACAGAGGATGTCATAATCAGAGAACCAACTGTAGCCACGACCCCTTGGAAATAAGCGAAGGCACCTAGAGCCGTAGTGCCGCAGAAGATGTTACTCCCTGCTAGTGGATCACTAGCGGAAGGGGGAAATGCTACCGAAGCACGGTGATGTGCAACACTCCGCCTATGGAAGGATAGCGGACAGTTGGAACCGTTTTCAATGGTAGAATAATTAGCTACCTAAGGAAGGTGAGCATACGGCAAGTACTGGTCAGTGGTAGGGAGAATACCCCACCTAAGAAGTGGGGCGAATGCCCACAGCGAGAACTAGTGCATATGGCTAGTCCTGTACCCCGTGGAGTGCAATAGTGCACCTAAGGGGGTAATGCATACAGCACATAATGTAACCAGTGACATGTCATCGTGCCACCGATGGATCTGCATATGGCAGGTCCCGAACCCCTAGTCATTGTACTTAGTCCACCTATGGCAGGGGACAATGTATAAGGCAGGCACTGTATCCTGAAGTAGTGCCGTTACACCACCAAAGGAAGTGGGTAATGCATACGACAGTACTGCTGGCCACGTAGACGCAATCTCTGGAAAATTGCTTCGGACTCATATCAGGATCCGAATCAGAGATTCTCCCCTCTTTCTGGACGGACCCGCCCCAGTGAGGGAGGGTGTGTCTGAGCATGATTTAGGGAGGAAGAGTAGGGGAGCGGAAATATTCGAGGAGAAAATTGTCCTGCTGCGGTTCGCTTGCACGTAGAGCTACCCTTGAGAATCTCGCCCCTGGCAGTTGTGGAATGCGCAGGCGGGGACTTATCAACCAAACCACCCGAGGGTGGAACGGAAACTCCCAGAAGTCTCTCCACCGGATTGCGAAGGCGGTGCATTATCAACCAAAGAACCCCCGGAGGGTGGATGGGAGATTCCAGCGGACCCCACTGAATTGCGCAGGTGGAGAATTAGTAACCAACAACCAGGAGGGTGGATTGGGAATCCCAGAGGTCCTCCACTGTATGGCGCAGGTGGAGAATTTATCAACCAAACAGCCCCGTAGGACAGATTGGGATCCTGCAGAGATCCTTAACTGAGTTGCGCAGGTGGAGAATGATCAACCAAACGGCCCCGTAGGACAGATTGGGATCCTGCAGTGGTCCTAAACTGAGTTGCGCAGGTGGAGAATCATCAACCAACGGCCCCGGAGGATGGATTGTGATCCTGCGGTGGTCCGTCACTGGATTTCGCAGGTGGAGAATCATCAACCAAACAGCCCCGGAGGACGGAATTGGGATCCTGCAGTGGTCCCGCATTGGATAGTGCAGGTGGAGAATCATCAACCAAAACGGCCCCGGAGGACGGAATTGGGATCCTGCAGTGGTCCTTCACTGGATTGCGCAGGTGGAGAATCGTAAACCAAAACGGTCCAGGAGGACGGATTGGGATCCTGCAGCGGTCCGTCACTGGATTGCGCAGGTGGAGAATCATCAACCAAACGGCCCAGGAGGACAAATTGGGATCCTGCAGCGGTCCTTCACTGGATTGCCCAGGTGGAAATTAATCACCAAACAGCCCCGGAGGACGGATTGGATCCTGCAGGGGTCCGCCACTGGATTGCGCATGTGGAGAATCATCAACCAAACGGCCCGGAGGCAGTATTGGGAACTATGCGAGTGTGGCTGAGGAGGGGGACCCGTATGGACGGACATGTCCTTTATTATTATTTATTTTATTTTTATTTTTTTATTTAATTTATTTTTTGATAAAACTAGGAATCCGGCCTCAATGACAAGAGGCAGTAAGGGGTTAAATCCTCCACTCATGTACAGTGTACTTAGGGGAAGGGCCTCAGATAAACAGGTGCCAGCCTAATAATGGTGGGTGGCCATGAAGGGTTAAGGCAGTGGCTCAGCAGGCGACAGGGGGAGAAGGGCGGGAAGAATTCGCGCCAGAGTGCACCCCTTCCATGGACGAAGACTGCGGCCCAGCAAGTCGCAGCGCGGCTTTCCAGAGATTGCCTTGCCCCCACCTAATGCCGCGCCGGCCGTGTCACAGACCGGCCGAACTGAATGGGGGCGTCACCCCGCCGGCCGTTGATAGCGGGGGTCGGGCAGAGAAGGAGCGGGCCAGAGCACCGATGCGGTGCACGGTCGATCGCGCTGCAGTTAACCCCTTCCGGAGCGGCGCGACGGCGACCGCTCCAAGAGGTGTATATGTGGGAGGTGTCGGGGAGGGGAGTCTCCTCCGCATGTGTGACCGTCTGCCCTGCTGGCCGCCATATTTTTTGAGCGGGCGGCAAAAATCGCGGCCGGTCGAATGCACGACGGTTAACCCCTTCCGGGAGCGGCGCGACGGCGTCCGCTCAAAGGGGAGTAAATGTGGGAGGTGTCGGGAAGCGGAGCTCCTCCGCATGTGTGAACAGCTGCCCTGCTGGCCGCCATATTCTTTGAGCAGGGCGTCAAAACATCGCGGCCGGAGCACCGAAGCTGTGCCGGCCGAACGCAGGGGGGTTAACCCCCTCAGGAGCGACGCGCCCGGCATCCGCTCCCGAAAGGGTGGATAAAGGTAAATGCTGCCTTGTCGGTGAGCGGGAGCTGCGCTCGGCTCCCTGCATGCAAATAAGGAATTAGCACTAGGGAGTTACATAGTCCACCTAATTTGGCGCCAGTAAGCTTACCGCACCTATTAACCCCCTATGTCCTCCACTCAATCAACCAAACGGCCTGTGCCGGAGGGGAATGCTTCAGGGGTGCTGGGCTATGCTGATGACCTGTCTGGTCGCAGACTATTGTCACCAAGAGGGAGGGGGGACCAACCCAGAGGGTTAAATACTCACCTAGTCCCGTGTACTTACCTTTCTTCTCTCTCCTGCCGCCATCTTCACCCTTCCTCTGGTCCAGCAGGGTCACCCCTACAGCAGGGGCGTAACTAGAAGTGACTGGGCCCCACAGCAAATATTTGTAAGGGCCCCCACCAGCGCGCTTCGCACCTCCCTCCTCCTGTGTAAACCCCACTCCTTTGGCACAGTGTAGCGGTATACTGTATATTGTGGGGCACAGTAGTGTGCGGTATACTGTATATTGTGGGGCACAGTTACTTGACCCTTGGGGATCTCGGACGCCACTTCAACACTTTGGCCGGGGGCTCGGTGGAGCTGATGTTGTGCTTTATCCTAATGAGAAAGATTTCATAATAAGGATTTGGAGAAGGGGCAGAGGGATAGCAGAGCAGGGAGAGGCTGGTGCTGCTACTAGGGGGTCATACCATGGGGGAGTAATAAAGCCCACCATAATGCCCCCCCCCCCCCAGTAGTAATAATTCTCCTTATAATGTGACAGTGCAAAAATACCCCCTTGTAATGCCCCCAGTTGAGCTAATGTCCCCATAGTGCCCCCATAATGTCCCAGTATAAAATACCCCTATATAGTCCTCCTCTCCCCCCTTCCTGCTAGTGCCCCCCATAATGTACCAGTATAAAATGCCCCATATATAGTGCCCCAGTAGATGCCCCTCAGTGTCCGGCCTCTGATAGGCTGCCGGCCTAGTGTCCCCCATAATGCCCCCCCATCATGTGCCAGTATCAAGTGCCTCTCTCCTCCCCCCCCCCCCCACATGTCCCAGTATCATAGTGCCATCTCCCCCCCCCACAAAAAAAGTGCCAGTATCAAGTGCCTCTCTCCCCCCCCCCTCATGTGCCAGTATCAGGTGCCAACCCCCCCTCCCCCCCAGGTGCCAGTATCAGGTGCCAACCCCTCTCCACCCCATGTGCCAGTATCACGTGCCAACCCCCCCTCCCCCCCCATGTGCCAGTATCAGGTGCCAACCCCTCTCCCCCCCATGTGCCAGTATCAGGTGCCTCCCCCCCATGTGCCAGTATCAGGTGCCAACCCCCCCTCCCCCCAGGTGCCAGTATCAGGTGCCTCCCCCCATGTGCCAGTATCAGGTGCCAACCCCCCCTCCCCCCCAGGTGCCAGTATCAGGTGCCAACCCCTCTCCCCCCCATGTGCCAGTATCATGTGCCTCTCCCCCCCCCATGTGCCAGTATCAGGTGCCAACCTCCCCTCCCCCCCAGGTGCCAGTATCAGGTGCCAACCCCTCTCCCCCCCATGTCCCAGTATCAGGTGCCTCTCCCCCCCCCCCCCCAGTTGCCAGTATCAGGTGCCTCTCCCCCCCCCCCATGTGCCAGTATCAGGTGCCAACCCCCCCCCCCCCCACAGGTGCCAGTATCAGGTGCCAACCCCTCTTCCCCCCCCCAAGGTACCAGTATCAGGTGCCAACCCCTCTCCCCCCCCCATGTGCCAGTATCAGGTGCCAACCTCCCCTCCCCCCCAGGTGCCAGTATCAGGTGCCAACCCCTCTCCCCCCCATGTGCCAGTATCAGGTGCCTCTCTCCCCCCCCCCCCCAGTTGCCAGTATCAGGTGCCTCTCCCCCCCCCATGTGCCAGTATCAGGTGCCAACCCCCCCCCCCACAGGTGCCAGTATCAGGTGCCAACCCCTCTTCCCCCCCCCCCCCCAAGGTACCAGTATCAGGTGCCAACCCCTCTCCCCCCCCCATGTGCCAGTATCAGGTGCCAACCCCCCCTCCCCCCCAGGTGCCAGTATCAGGTGCCAACCCCCCCCCCCCCCCATGTGCCAGTATCAAGTGGCCCCCACTCCCCCCATGGCAGTAACAGTCGGGTATTAAAAAAAATAAAATAAACACTTCTACTTACCTCCATGTCAGCCTCTTCCTGTGTCCCGCCCTGTATGTCCATATATGGAGTCAGTGCTTGTATTTCAGAAAAGGTTTCTGCTGGGATTCGAACCCACGACCTTCTGTATCAGAGGCAAAGCACCTAACCTCTAGACCATAAGAGATGCCTTGCTACTGGTTGAAAAAAAATGAGACTTCAACTGTTATAGCTGGCTAAGTGTACATCTATACACATGACAGCTGCTCATTTATAGAGATATAGCAGAGCTGAGTGTGCTGGGACAGCTGTCATATAGAGATATAGCAGTGCTGGGTGTGTTGGGTCAGCTGTCATGTGTATAGATGTACACTTAGCCAGCTATAACAGTAGAAGTCTCATTTTTTTTCACTCAGTTGTAATGCAGCCTTTATGGTTGTGAGGGTAAATGCTTTGCCTCTGATACACTCAGACTTTGGAGGTTGTGGGTTCGAATCCCAGACACATCAGAAGACTTTAGGAGACAGTAAGATTAGATCACATTAGCGAGGGGGCCTGGTCAACTGCTGTAAAGCTCCTGAACAGTAAGACATCGATATTTAACGAACTTGTAAATAAACTGTCACACACGCTGCCGGAAAACCCGGGCCCCGAAGCAGCTGCTTCCCCTGCTTCCCCGGTAGTTACGCCACTGCCCTTCAGCTACTGGCACCGTAGTGGCAGGACGCTGGAATGGGTGGCTTGGATGGGTGACCCCTTGGCTGGCGGGATGCAGGGGAGCGAGGCTGCCCTGGTCCACCTTGTCTTCTGTGGGGGAGGCAGCAGTGCAGGTGACCGGCACTGGCGCAACTGTAGAGAGAACAGCGAGGCGTCCACTGTTTTCCCATCTGAAAAAGAAGGAAAAAAATAAACTAAAATAAAAAATCTTCAGGAGATCCCTGCTCTGCAGGGAGGTCTTGCCTCCTATTGACACTAGAAAAAACTGAAGCTCTGTCTCCAGGCTGGAGGGGGTATAGCTGCCAGGGGAGGAGCTAACAGCTTTATCTAGTGTCAACGCCTCCTAGAGGACATAGCTATACCCATGGTCTCTGTGTCCCCAATGAATATGGGCGAGAAAGCCTTTTTTGGTCCTCTATCTCCAACTGATGATCCTTATAGATCTTCTGCGCCTCAATCCAATTGGACCTATTCACTTCTGTGGGGTTTTCTACATATTTACATTCAGTGTTAGTGAATCTAGACTGTAACTCTTGTATCAGTTCCCTACTTTTGGACTTGTGTCCTTGAATATGTTTAATAAATAGCCCACTGACAAAGGCTTTAAAGGCATCCCAAACTGACATCATAGATGCTGTTCCAATGTTAAAGGTCATGAATTCCGTCATTTCTGTTAATATTCCCACAGAATCCTGTCAGAAATACTTCTGGGCAAATATGAAAAAATTTGTACCAATCCCATTATCTGCTGATTACCCATTGCTAAGTCAATGTGGGACAATGTGTTATGAGAGCTAGAGTAGCATGAAAATTGTCTAACATTAGGGTTATGGATTCTCCAAATATCATTAAACGCTGCCTCCATGAATACCTTTGCCATATTTCACAGCAGCATCTCCTCTGAATTAGCATCCCCACGGTACCTATCCATATTATGGTTAAGCACCATATTAAAATCTCCAACTATAATTGAGGGAGCACCTGGTGACGCAGCCACAAACGCCAGTACCTGTTTCAGCATCTCTCCCACAGCGTATCTCTTGGATGCGTCCCCGAGGCCCCTCACATTCCAGGCTATTATGTTAACCCCAATCATCAAATCCTAATGATAACATCCTCTGAGTGTGCCTCCCAATTCACATATCTTTTGCCAGCTTTAACTCACTTCTGACGGATGTCACAGTATTAGGGTCCATTCACACATCCGTATGTGTTTTGCGGATCCGCAAAACACGAACAACGGCAATGTGCGTTCCGCATTTTGCGGACCGCACATCGCGGATCGCATATCGCCAGCACTATATTAGAAAATGCCTAATAGGACATGTTCTATTTTTTTCGGGAACGCAAGTGCGGATCCGCAATTCCGGATCCGGACAGCACAAAGTGTGGCCCCATAGAAATGAATGGGTCCGCAATTCCGTTCCGCAAAATGCGGAACAAAATTGCGGACGTGTGAATGGAGCCTTAAGGTCATGAACCCCAGAACATACAAAAATACACCTACATAAAACACATTACCCTTTTTAACACGGGGATTAGGGCTGTAAAACTAAAAGATACCCTGCAACTGTGAGCAACGTTATCTTTTATAATATCTAGGATGCAATAATAAACTTCTGGCTATACCACTTTCATTTCACTCTCCTTTCACTCAGACTTTGCTTACTTAGAGAGCATATACAGTCAGGTTCCTAAATATTGGGACATCGACACAATTCTAAAATTTTTGGCTCTATACACCACCACAATGGATTTGAAATGAAACAAACTGCAGACTGGCAGCTTTAATTTGAGGGTATTTACATCCAAATCAGGTGAACGGTGTAGGAAATACAGCAGTTTGCATATGTGCCTCCCACTTGTTAAGGGACCAAAAGTAATGGGACAATTGGCTTCTCAGCTGTTCCATGGCCAGGTGTGTGTTATTCCCTCATTATCCCAATTACAATGAGCAGATAAAAGGTCCAAAGTTCATTTCAAGTGTGCTATTTGCATTTGGAATCTGTTGCTGTCAACTCTCAAGATGAGATCCAATGAGCTGTCACTATCAGTGAAGCAAGCCATCATTAGGCTGAAAAAACACAACAAACCCATCAGAGAGATGACAAAAACATTAGGCGTGGCCAAAACAACTGTTTGGAACATTCTTAAAAAGAAGGAACGCATCGGTGAGCTCAGCAACACCAAAAGACCCGGAAGACCACGGAAAACAACTGTGGTAGATGACCGAAGAATTCTTTCCCTTGTGAAGAAAACACCCTTCACAACAGTTGGCCAGATCAAGAACACTCTCCAGGAGGTAGGTGTCAGTGTGTCAAAGTCAACAATCAAGAGAAGACTTCACCAGAGTTAATACCAGGGCTGTGGAGTCGGAGTCGAGGAGTCAGAGTCGGGGGAAATTTTGGGTACCTGGAGTCGGAGTCGGCAAACAATGCACCGACTCCGACTCCTACTAAATTTAGATTGGAATAAAAAAAAAAAAGCAAGTTTAAATGTCCCAATTCACAAAAAGTTATAATTAATGACTTCTCTACTGTAAGAATAAAGACCAATGCATGCAGTGCCTCACGTAACCGCAAAACGAACACGTTAAGTGACCATGAAGAAGCATGCTTTTCATGTGCTTCACTATATGGCACGCAACGCACAATTAGGAGCTGCAATACTTATACTTTCCATAGTGTTGTGTTCTGCTTTTACAGGGAATGCAGCGTCCATCTGTAACCTAGCCTCTCACTGATAAGGGATTAAATAAATATGTTTTTTGCAGGACTAGAGAGTGAGACACTTGTATAAGTGAAGGGAATGGAGGGCCAATAGTTCAAGACTGAAGCTGTAAACCATTGGAAAAACTGCTGTCATTTAGCTAAGGCTATAAAAACTTGTAAACTCCGATTGTTAGCTTAAACTTTAAACATGACTATGGGATTCTCCTAGGAAAATCATGTTTTAGAATAAATGCCCCTTCCTGGATCCTCCTATGTTTTCATTGTGTTTGTCTTTTGCTTAAACTGTGCAATACAGTAGACTGTTGGCTTCCCAGCCAGTAGTCCTGTGGTAGGTTGCGTTTCTTTCCCTCAAGGAATGTATAAAATACATTTGCATATTAATACAGAGGAGTCGGGAGTACATAAAACTGAGGAGTCGGAGTCGGAACATTTATCTACCGACTCCACAGCCCTGGTTAATACAGAGGGTTCACCACAAGATGTAAACCATTGGTGAGCCTCAAAAACAGGAAGGCCAGATTAGAGTTTGCCAAACGACATCTAAAAAAGCCTTCACAGTTCTGGAACAACATCCTATGGACAGATGAGACCAAAATCAACTTGTACCAGAGTGATGGGAAGAGAAGAGTATGGAGAAGGAAAGGAACTGCTCATGATCCTAAGCATACCACCTCATCAGTGAACCATGGTGGTGGTAGTGTCATGGTGTGGGCATGTATAGCTGCCAATGTAACTGGTTCTCTTGTATTTATTGATGATGTGACTGCTGACAAAAGCAGCAGGATGAATTCTGAAGTGTTTCGGGCAATATTATCTGCTCATATTCAGCCAAATTCTCCAGAACTCATTGGACGGCGCTTCACAGTGCAGATGGACAATGACCCAAAGCATACTGCAAAAGCAACCAAAGAGTTTTTTAAGAGAATGAAGTAGAATGTTATGCAATGGCCAAGTCAATCACCTGATCTGAATCCGATTGAGCATGCATTTCACTTGCTGAAGACAAAACTGAAGGGAAAATGCCCCAAGAACAAGCAGGAACTGAAGAGGCAGTAGAGGCCTGTCAGAGCATCACCAGGGATGAAACCCAGCGTCTGGTGATGTCTATGCGTTCCAGACTTCAGGCTGTAATTGACTGCAAAGGATTTGAAACCAAGTATTAAAAAGTGAAAGTTTGATTTAGGATTATTATTCTGTTCCATTGCTTTTGGTCCCTTAACAAGTAGGAAGCACATATGCAAACTGTTGTAATTCCTACACCGTTCACCGGATTTGGATGTAAATACCCTCAAATTAAACCTGACAGTCTGCAGTTAAAGCACATCTTGTTAGTTTCATTTCAAATCCATTGTGGTGGTGTATAGAGCCAAAAATGTTAGAATTGTGTCGATGTCCCAATGTTTATGGACTTGACTGTATGCATCCTATTCTGCATAGTATATTGCATTACTATATGACATAACATAGTGCATTTTCCCTATATCTACCTCCTTATAGAAACTTTTAATCATTGCACGCTAACATCAGATTCCCGATAATATACTTATCGACCTAAGTATTTTTGCCCTCAACATTGGAGTTAGTCCTGTTTAGCTTCTCTGTGCCAGGTGTTTACCCAGACGAAGACTCAGGATCCGCTGACGGATTTGTAGACTCCAGCCACAGCGTTAGTCGTGTCAAAGATGTTTATCTTTCCTTCTGCCACGACTCTCAGTTTAGATGGGCGCCGTTTCACTTCCATATACTTTGCTCTTCTTTTTTTTGTACTTCTGAGAAATCTGGAAAGATGAATACTTTTCTGCCATCTATTAATAGATCCTCGTGGTTACTTGCTTTACGCAGTATGGTGTCCCTATCTTTAAAATGCAGAAGCTTAATCAGGACCGGTCTCAGAGGGGCCCTTGGTGGTGGTGATTGGAAGTGCACTCTATGAGCTTTTTCAATGGTGAACATGTTGGACAAGGAATCTTTGCCAAATTTCGTGATCAACCACTGCTCAAAAAAGACTGCAGCATTATTTCCTTCTGTTTTCTCTGGTATTCCCACAAGGCGCATGTTCTTTCTGTGAAGCCTGTTTTCTAAATCATCCACCTTGCTGAGCAGATAGGAAACATCATGGGCAACTTTTCCTAGATCTTTTCTGATAGGAAATACTTTATCTTCCAAGCAGCTGACCCGATCTTCTACTTTCTTCTTTTAGAGACCTTCCTTAAATCATGTTTGATGAAGGACATATTTTCTTGTAGGCTCCCCATTTGAGTATTGAGGGAAACAAGTGATTTACTGCAATTGGTGACAGCTTTAAAGACATCCATAATGGTAGGCTCGTTTATCTCTTGTACAGGTTCAGTATTACTTTCTCCACTAGCAGGCGCCATGCTTGTTGTGGTTTCACTATCAGCCCCCAGGCTCTCTACATTCTCTGCGCTGTTTTCACATGTTTTATGGGGTTTGTGAGGATTATGGATTAATATTTACTGT